>NC_138230.1:43714931-43727431 GCF_964197995.2 Scardinius erythrophthalmus | reverse complement strand
CGTGTGTGTGTGTGTGTGTGTGTGTGTGTGTGTGTGTGTGTGTGTGTGTGTGTGTGTGTGTGTGTGTGTGTGTGTGTGTGTGTGTGTGTGTGTGTGTGTGTGTGTGTGTGCTCAAGATGCTTTTCACTCAGGACTCAGAGGGAAACCTGGTCATCAAGCACTGAACACGTGTGTGTGTGTGTGTGTGTGTGTGTGTGTGTGTGTGTGTGTGTGTGTGTGTGTGTGTGTGTGTGTGCTCAAGATGCTTTTCACTCAGGACTCAGAGGGAAACCTGGTCATCAAGCACTGAACACGTGTGTGTGTGTGTGTGTGTGTGTGTGTGTGTGGTCATCAAGCATTAAACGCATTAGAATAACTACAAAAACACTGTTTTACTGAGTTTAAATGCTTGGATGGATTTTTAATATTTTTTTCCAGATATCGTTTATTTCATATAATAAAATTGTGTTGTTGTTGTTTTTTTGGTATTGTTAACTCTGGTGTGTGTGTGTTCAGTTTGTGGGAGTAAAGAGTGGGAGTGTGTTCAGTCTGTGTGAGTAAAGAGTGGGAGTGTGTGTGTTCAGTTTGTGTGTGCGAGTAACACTTTAGATGACTAGCTAAAATAAAATATAGTAAAAAAAAATATTATTACTATTATTTAGAAGCTCTTGGTTTTTTAAGTGATGAAACAGTGTAAAACAAACAATGAATTAAATGCAAATAAAACCCCAAAATGATATAATGTTGTGTAATGACTCGTGTCTGCCAGCAGAGGGCAGTGTGTGTGTGTGTGTGTGTGTGTGTGTGTGTGTAATGACGTGTGTGTGTAATGACTCGTGTCTGCCAGCAGAGAGCAGTGTGTGTGTGTGTGTGTGTGTGTGTGTGTAATGACTCGTGTCTGCCAGCAGAGGGCAGAGTGTGTGTGTGTAATGACTCGTGTCTGCCAGCAGAGGGCAGAGTGTGTGTGTGTGTAATGACTCGTGTCTGCCAGCAGAGGGCAGTGTGTGTGTGTGTGTAATGACTCGTGTCTGCCAGCAGAGGGCAGCGTGTGTGTGTAATGACTCAAGTCTGCCAGCAGAGGGCAGTGTGTGTGTGTGTGTGTGTGTGTGTGTGTGTGTGTGTGTGTGTGTGTGTGTGTGTGTGTGTAATGACTCGTGTCTGCCAGCAGAGGGCAGTGTGTGTGTGTGTGTAATGACTCGTGTCTGCCAGCAGAGGGCAGTGTGTGTGTGTGTGTGTAATGACTCGTGTCTGCCAGGGTAGGGCACCTGCGTGAAGTTGGCCCCCCACCCAACGCAAAACGTCGTCAAACTATGCTCAATCGTTTGTGCTCCGTTTGTGCTGGTTTGTGCTGTAAAAATTTTCGTTTGTGCTGTTTCGGTTTTTTAGATATTAAAAGAATATTTTTAGGTCATTCTGAGGTCACATAGCCCCCCCATATGTTCCAAATTCACCCAAAATAGTCTCGTTCGTTTGTGCTTCGTTTGTGCTGGTTTGTGCCGGTAAAATTTTCGTTTGTGCTGCTTCGGGTTTTAAAATATCAGAAATTGAATTATAGACGATGACGTCACCAGCCCCCCCACATGCTCCAAATTCACCCAAAATAGACGCAATCGTTTGTGCTCCGTTTGTGCTGGTTTGTGCTGTAAAAAGTTTCGTTTGTGCTGCTTCGGTTTTTTAGATATTAAAATAATATTAGGTGGTCATTCTGAGGTCACTCAGCCCCCCACATGCTCCAAATTCACCCAAAATAGTCTCGTTCGTTTGTGCTTCGTTTGTGCTGGTTTGTGCCGGTAAAATTTTCGTTTGTGCTGCTTCGGGTTTTAAAATATTATACATTCAATTATTTTTGATGACGTCACCAGCCCCCCCACATGCTTCAAATTCACCCAAAATAGTCTCGTTCGTTTGTGCTTCGTTTGTGCAGGTTTGTGCTGTAAAAAGTTTCGTTTGTGCTGCTTCGGTTTTTTAGATATTAAAATGATATTTTTAGGTCGTTCTGAGGTCACTCAGCCCCCCATATGTTCCAAATTCACCCAAACTAGTCTCATTCGTTTGTGCTTCGTTTGTGCTGGTTTGTGCCGGTAAAATTTTCGTTTGTGCTGCGTTGGGTTTTAAAATATCAGAAATTGAATTATAGACGATGACGTCACCAGCCCCCCCACATGCTCCAAATTCACCCAAAATAGTCTCGTTCGTTTGTGCTTCGTTTGTGCTGTTTTGTGCCGGTACAATTTTCGTTTGTGCTGCATCGGTCTTTAAAATATTAGACAGTGAATGAAAGCGAATTATAGACGGTGATTTCACCAGCCCATTAAATGACTTCAACCAGCCTGCATCTTCATGAACGCACCACAGAGAAATGCACATTTCATACATAAGCAGAGAGCAGTCTGTTTTCTTTCGTTTTGAATTGTTCTGTTTAAAAGTAGACATGTCTGTGATGCAAGTAGGTCTAGGCGCTGAGTTTCGGTTCATTTATGAGACCAACTGCAGTTCAGGCGCCGGCGCCTCTATGTCCTGATTATCTGTTGTCTGATATAGGCCTATTAACATTTTATTTTGCCTATTAAATCCTGGCATTTGGTAGATGAAACAATGATTAAAATTAAGATAAAATTAATACAAAACGAATTTCACCTTAAAGAAAGGCTTTGTGCTTTCTGTTTGAGGTCTTTTAGTGTCGTTTTCAGAGTGGTCAGTCCGTAACGAAGTTCTCCGTCCGTTACATTGTTTTTTCCTCATAAATGCAAACACGAAAAATTAAATAAAATGAATAATTTATGTTCTGCGGAGAGACAACGCTTCTTCATCCGGTGGGTAGGCTAGTATTAGGCTACTTTTGGTTTGCGCAGAATTACTAAAAAAAAAAAATGTAACGCACATGCTATTTCCCTCATATTAAATATAAAACGCATGAGTAGACTGATATTTTTTTAATGTCTGGACTCCTTTATTAAGGGAGAAGCCTATGGATATATAACAGACAGTTTCAATATATTGGTATTAATTTATTCTGATAATTTATACTTCAAGTTTTGACTTGCAAATGTCACGTCCATAACGCTGGAATTGACCAATTTTAAAGAATTTATCCTCAACTGTTTTTGTGGTGTAAGTCTATGTATTTTATAATGTTAACTTCAAATAATAGTTATATGAAGATGTGGTAGCATTGGATCTGGACTCAGGAGTTGGAAGGGGTGTGTCGCGATTCTGCCTTCTCACACCGCAACACAGGACCGTGGATGGAGCGTCGGGATTTTGGTTTCATATTGCATATTGTTACACAGCCCTAGTCGTTTGTTTTAGAAATGTTAAGTTCTACTTCTGTAGTTATTTTGGTGAAAGTAACTGGAGTAGCTAATGCATTACAATTCTGAGACGGCCTTTATTGTAAGGTACTCTAAATAATTTCCTTTAAATAAAAGTAACAAAGTAATCTATAATGTATTACAGTTTGGAAGTGCTGCTGATATTGTGAAAAATGATTAGCCTATAAATAGATTATATATTTTCATAAAATTAATATTTTAATGTTAATATAATTCAAATTTAATATAATTCAAATGTAATTTATTCCTGTAATGTCAAAGCTGAATTTTCTGTATCATTACTCCAGTTTTTAACGTCACATTATTCTTTAGAAATCATAAGATGTTGATGTTGTGCTCAATTATTATTGGTGCTCACTGCTCATTTAAGAAAGGCTCTTATTTTGTATTGTATTTTGTATTATATTTTTTACATATTGCGTATGTTTTTTTTTTGTTTGTTTTTGTTTTTTATGTTTAATATTTTTTGTGGAAAATTTAATTTTTGATATTTTTTCCCCTTTTGATTAATTTAATCCGTTTCGGTCTTACCTTGTTACTTCAACTAGCTACTGTAAAAAAATATATATATGTATATTATATTATATTATATTATATATATTTTTTTAAAGGCCGATGCAGCACAAACGAAAATTGTACCGGCACAAAACAGCACAAACGAAGCACAAACGAACGAGACTATTTTGGGTGAATTTGGAGCATGTGGGGGGGCTGGTGACGTCATCGTCTATAATTCAATTTCTGATATTTTAAAACCCAACGCAGCACAAACGAAAATTTTACCGGCACAAACCAGCACAAACGAAGCACAAACGAATGAGACTAGTTTGGGTGAATTTGGAACATATGGGGGGCTGAGTGACCTCAGAACGACCTAAAAATATTATTTTAATATCTAAAAAACCGAAGCAGCACAAACGAAACTTTTTACAGCACAAACCTGCACAAACGAAGCACAAACGAACGAGACTATTTTGGGTGAATTTGAAGCATGTGGGGGGGCTGGTGACGTCATCAAAAATAATTGAATGTATAATATTTTAAAACCCGAAGCAGCACAAACGAAAATTTTACCGGCACAAACCAGCACAAACGAAGCACAAACGAACGAGACTATTTTGGGTGAATTTGGAGCATGTGGGGGGCTGAGTGACCTCAGAATGACCACCTAATATTATTTTAATATCTAAAAAACCGAAGCAGCACAAACGAAACTTTTTACAGCACAAACCAGCACAAACGGAGCACAAACGATTGCGTCTATTTTGGGTGAATTTGGAGCATGTGGGGGGGCTGGTGACGTCATCGTCTATAATTCAATTTCTGATATTTTAAAACCCGAAGCAGCACAAACGAAAATTTTACCGGCACAAACCAGCACAAACGAAGCACAAACGAACGAGACTATTTTGGGTGAATTTGGAACATATGGGGGGGCTATGTGACCTCAGAATGACCTAAAAATATTCTTTTAATATCTAAAAAACCGAAACAGCACAAACGAAAATTTTTACAGCACAAACCAGCACAAACGGAGCACAAACGATTGAGCATAGTTTGACGACGTTTTGCGTTGGGTGGGGGGCCAACTTCACGCAGGTGCAGAACCTAGTGTGTGTGAGTGTGTAATGACTCGTGTCTGCCAGCAGAGGGCAGTGTGTGTGTGTGTGTGTGTGTGTGTGTGTAATGACTCGTGTCTGCCAGCAGAGGGCAGTGTGTGTGTGTGTGTGTGTGTGTGTGTGTGTGTAATGACTCGTGTCTGCCAGCAGAGAGCAGTGTGTGTGTGTGTGTGTGTAATGACTCGTGTCTGCCAGCAGAGGGCAGAGTGTGTGTGTGTAATGACTCGTGTCTGCCAGCAGAGGGCAGAGTGTGTGTGTGTGTAATGACTCGTGTCTGCCAGCAGAGGGCAGTGTGTGTGTGTGTGTAATGACTCGTGTCTGCCAGCAGAGGGCAGCGTGTGTGTGTAATGACTCAAGTCTGCCAGCAGAGGGCAGTGTGTGTGTGTGTGTGTGTGTGTGTGTGTGTGTGTGTGTGTAATGACTCGTGTCTGCCAGCAGAGGGCAGTGTGTGTGTGTGTGTAATGACTCGTGTCTGCCAGCAGAGGGCAGTGTGTGTGTGTGTGTGTGTAATGACTCGTGTCTGCCAGCAGAGGGCAGTGTGTGTGAGTGTGTAATGACTCGTGTCTGCCAGCAGAGGGCAGTGTGTGTGTGTGTGTGTGTGTGTGTGTGTGTGTAATGACTCGTGTCTGCCAGCAGAGGGCAGTGTGTGTGTGTGTGTGTGTGTGTAATGACTCGTGTCTGCCAGCAGAGGGCAGAGTGTGTTTACTGTCTCCGATGAATCATGAACGCTGTGCTTATAGAATCCGACTATATCTTTGAATGGTGTGTGTCACATTAATAAACATAAACTCTATCACTTTAAGTTAGTTTATGTTTTGTATTTCTTCAGATTTCCAGAATACTTCACATTCTGCTCTTGTTTGCTCATTAATGTCAGGAAAAGAATCTAAAGAGCAAATGCTGACAAATCCACTCTTTTTTCATGCATTCATAATTAATGCTCAATATTTTTATTTTTTTCCAAAAAACGTTTATTTTACTGATGAAAACTAGTCCTGCCAATACAATAAAATAATCAGAATTTGATTAAAAATCATGATTTCTGATCATCCTTTAGAAAGCAGAATGAAACGGTAATATCATGTGAGCAAATTATTACGCTTAACATTCATTAGTCATTTTTAAATCAAGTCTTAAAACTTTTTATTTCAGGATTGCTTTTAATTTTGCATTTTTTTTTCTCTACTTTGTGTTTTAATTGATATTGTTGTGCTTGCTTTGAGAATGCAATTTTTAAGGCGCTATACAAAATAATTATTTTATTATTATTATTATTATTATTATTATTAATATCTGCACAGTTTGCTTTAAAAAAAAACACATTTTGGGTCCCGGACCCATTTTTAAAACATTTGCTCCAGAACAACTAAATGTTATAAAGTTTATATCAAGGAGACGATAAAATATATCGTAATAATAAATAAACATGCAAATAACAGTGTAACAGGTTCATGATTACTTTATTTGATTGAATTCATGTGAAAATACTTATAAAGTACAGTGTGATTTAGTACAGTGTTCACGTTCTACTGTGTTTATGCATCATTTATGAATGTGCATTAATGTTTAGTTAAATGAGGGTCTGTTTACTGACCAAGTAAATGTAACAGTTCCCTCTTAAGGACTGAAGAATGCTACATATTAACACATGCTGGCATACATTCAAAGAGTTCAAGACCTTTCTGATGAAGAACAAACATTTAAAGCATGTGCATTTACAGGCAGATGTAAAAGTGAGACCAACTAGGAAACAAGTTTGATCAGCCGCATTTACTTAACGAGATCTATTATGTGCTTCTAAAGTGTGTTCAGGCTCTACTAGAACAGGTTTTCCTGCTTGAATGTTGATCATTCTCCTCATATTCTCCATTGTTGCGGCTCCTCTCTTCCCAGTCTGTCAGTAACGCTGTTTACTTCCTGTCTCTATGAAGCCCCTCCTTCTGAAAAGCACACTGTGCTCTGATTGGTCGGCTGGAGCAGTGTGTTGTGATTGGTCGAGCGCTTTGAGTGTGTTTGGGAAATGTCCCGCCCCTTACCATAACTGCCAGTTTAACACACTACTAACTAACTCAACCAGGCCCCGCCCCTTTATTCTGCGCATTAATTATTATAATGAGGAATATTGTGACGTGTTCGATTCTCAAACGGCAACATTACACACTAAAGAAAGATTTAATAGGTCCTCTTTGATCTAATAACGCCGCACATTCATATCTGACATAAGGAGTCAGTTTCAGATGATGGTCTGAGATTATGATAAAATTAAGCAATGTTATTTTTGAACTATATTAAAATAATATAAAACTTTATAAAAATACCCCCGAAGGCACTCATTCGTGTGCAGAACAGAGGCCAGCATCACACTAGATCTGACTGTAAAAGATCCATTTAACTCTTGATTTCACACAGTCTGCGTCCAAAGCCTGAAGATGCACTTCATCTCGCCAGAGAAACATGTTTATTATGCAGAAGAAAAGTGTTATGAACTGAAACTGGGATAAACTGAAGGAAATGTCAAATGTGACGCGCGAAACACAAAGGAGTGGTTTCCCTATAAAGATGAGTTGTAGCTCAATATACTTATATACTAATATATATATATATATATATATATATATATATATATATATATATATATATATATTACTACACGGAACAAAAATGTATTTAACATGAGAATTTATGACATCAACTCAAAGTACTATATATTTTCAAAGACAAAAATAAAATAAAACATTAATAAATTGATTACATTTTTCAAAATTAAATGAAAAAAATGCATTGCTATGGACAAAACAATGATCCAAAATGACTTTGAGTGTTATTTTAGTGTCATTCGGATACTATTCTAGTTTTTACAAATATTTTGATTATTTTTGTAATGTTTTATTTTTTCATTTTTTTTTTCTATTTTTTTTTAGTTTTAGTAATTTTTCTGTGTTTTTCTTTTTTGTCTATATGTCTATATAGTTTTATTATTTATTTCAGTTGAGTTATTTTAGTAGGCCTAAATGAAAATAAGAAATCTTGCCTTGGCAACTGGCTGAAAAAAATAAAAATAATAATAATATTCTATATTATTATTAATATATAATTAATATAATTACATCCCATATATATATATATATATATATATATATATATATATATATATACATACAGTGTATATATATATATATATATATATATATATATATATTTATTAATTTATTTATTTCAGCCATGTATATGTATGTATTTTTTATAAATATTTTATTTTATTTCAGCTAACCTAAAATGTTTTTTAGTTTTAGTTTTGATTTCGTACTTTGAGTCGTTGACTGAAAAATTCCCATATTCACACATAATGGTGCCGTGCAGTGCAATCATTTATATAATACATAATGTGTAAAAATTATAAATAAATGTTTAATAATCTATTTGTAGTAATAATCTATTTTTATTGCTGCTAAATTTAAGGAGCTGCTAAATTTAAACTAATTTATTTAAATGTTTCATGGTTGGTGGGGAAATGGAATTTTTTTGCTCATATTTTGCTCTTAATTTGAATCTTTTTTAGCCTAAAACTACAACTCACACGACCACAATGTATGAATTCTTACGTTTGAGTTCACATAGTGATACAGTGAAAGTGCATGAAGGATTCTGGGTAATAGGAACGAGATGAGGAGCTGGGAGAGAATCAGCCAGCGATCTTTGTGGGCTCTGTCACCAGACCGGACCCGTCCCACACCGTCTTAAACTGCTCCGGGACGGGAAACTCCCTCTGTTGACAACATGAGGAGATATCAGTCAGATCATGCATGAACAATAACTTCAATGATAACATTTAATGCTGATGAGAGTTTATTCCCCTTGTGTTTAAATGTAAATCTCTGCAATTAGACATTGTGTATCATGTTATTATTTAACATGATCAAGGACGTATTATACTTTTTAAAACTATGTTGCTGTTCGAGGATGAAAAAGCTCCAGCTCTTCTCTATATCAGTGTCAGTGTTTCTGAACTCCTGAAACGCCTCCATTGTAGTCTCGAGATTCTTCCGGGAACGAACACGTCACAATATTCCTCATTATAATAATTCATGCGCAGAATAAAGGGGCGGGGCCTGGTTGAGTTAGTTAGTAGTGTGTTGAACTGGCGGTTATGGTAAGGGGCGGGACATTTCCCAAACACACTCGAAGCGCTCGACCAATCACAACACACTGATCCAGCCGACCAATCAGAGCACAGTGTGCTTTTCAGAAGGAAGGGCTTCATAGAGACAGGAAGTAAACAGAGCGTTACTGACAGACTGGGAAGAGAGGAGCCGCAACAATGGAGAATATGAGGAGAATAATCAACATTCAAGCAGGAAAACCTGTTCTAGTGGAGCCTGAAGGACATCTTTACAAGTGTAAGATATTTCCAGTGTAAATACACTCACGTAATCGTCTTCTCCCTCGGGAACCAGGATGTTCATCTCGGAGCTCTTGGCACTGACTATCTCACAGTCCAGAGAATCCCGGCTCAAGTACACATGGCAGCCCTCAGTCTTGTTAATGGAAATTAAAGGAACTTTTCCCATCACCTGAGAGACAAACACAAGTTATATTACGTTTTGTTCATTTGGTGACTAAATATATATAAGGTGATTTAATAGAGAAGCTCATTTTATAGTACAATTGAGTTCTGCAATAACGAGCTACATAAGTCTGATTGCATACGTTTGGGGTCGGTTGTTTTCTGCATTTATTTGCTAAAAAAATACAATAAAAATTGTGAGGTATTATCATTAAATATGTGAATATATAGTAAAGTGTAATTTATTCCTGTGCTCAAAGCTTTTATTTAAAATAGAAGATAAATGTAACACTATAAATGCCTTTACTGTCCCTTCTGATCAATTTAATGCATCTTTGCTAAACAAAAATAAAAAATATATATTTATAACCAAACTTTTGAATGGTGGTGTGTGTGGATGATGCATTTGACAGTATAATAATCCTTAGCAACTCATGCTATTAAAGCACATAAAATTGAAATTTAATGTATGACGGTGTAATGTATGTATGTGAACGTCTCTTCAAAATCAACATATGCAAACCACAGCTCTATTTAACACTCATAGGACATTTTTTTTTCAAATGGGAATCTAATCTCCAACGAAGGTACAGTCTCAACAAAGGAAAGGACAGTATTCCACATGTGTGACCCTGGATCACGTCACCAGTCTCGAGTCGCATGGGTGTATCTGAGGCAATGGCCAACTATACATTATACGGGTCAAAATGATCGATTTTTCTTTTATGCCAAAAATCAATAGGATATTAAGTAAAGATCATGTTCCATGAAGATATTTAGTAAATTTCCTACCGTAAATATATCAAACATGTATTTCTGTGAGTGAATGCAGGACAATCGCCAACATAAATGAACAACTTTAAAGGAGATTTTCTCAATGTTTCGATTTCTTTGCATCCTCAGATTCCAGATTTACAATAGTTGTATCTCGACCAAATATTATCATATCCTAACAAACCACACATCAATGGAATCAATGCTTATTTACTCAGCTTTCATATGATGAATAAATCTCAATTTCAAAAAACTGACCCATGTGACCGAGACAATGAGAAGGAGGACATGAGGATTTCCAATGTCACAATATTCGTCTTCTGGCTCCCAGTGAAGCAAAAGCAGTAATATCAGCATGGCGCTTGTTAGACAAGGACATTCTTTATTGATTCTCGCAGTTATGGCCATAATTCATATCACAGATCAATATCACAGATCACTCACAGATCAGATCTGTAACTCATGTTCACGTTGCCATCTAACCTGAAGCTGAACGTCTGTGGAGTTGATGATCTCGACGATGCCCACCGCACTGTCGAACACGAGCCCGAGCTTCTTACAGTTATCTGCGGACACACACACACACACATGTTGCGAGTGGAAGATAAGGTTATGAATGAGAGCAGCTGGTGTTTGAGGAGCTCCTCTTACCCACTATGATGGAGTTGACTTTTCCTCTGATCTGGAGTGTGGAGCGGTTACAGCTGAAGACGTACACCACCTGTCTGAGCTCGGTGTCCTCTATCAGCAGGTCATGTGACTGATCCTGGTGCTCCTATAGGCCACACACACACACACACACACACTCTAGTGATGATACAGCTATAGGATACGACAGCCCAGATTACACATGTTACCATTTTATATGCATTTCTGCATTCATCCAACCCAATTTTTGGAAGAGAATCATTATTTTGATGAATATGAATATAATGAATATCTTGCACTTTCAAGTGTGTCCTATGCCACTGAGAATTATTATTTTATAGAACACGTTAAGCTCTTCTAAATATCTTTCTATTGAGAAAATGGTATAGTAATAATAATAATAATAATAATAATTATCATCATTATTCATTCTTCTAAATATACAATATTCTATAACATAATAATATATAAAAATAGCAGTAATAATAACCACTATGCTAAGTATGATAATTATTTATAATAACAATAATGATAACCACAATGCCAACTATTATTATCTCATAATTATTTATAATTAATTAATATATAATTTAACAATATAATAGAATTAAAAATAATAGTAGTATTAATAATTACTACAATAATAATTATAGATGGCATAGTGGTTATTATTATTACTACAACTACTAGTATTATATATTATGCTATATTATACTATACTGTATATTTAGAAGAATACATTATAACAATAACCACTATGCTAACTATAATTATTATTATTAATGTAAGAATACGAATTATTATTATAATGTATTCTTCTTAACTGTAATATAATATAACATAATAATATAATAATAATAATAATAACCACCATGGTAACTATAATAATAATACATATTATTATTATTATTATTATTATTAATAAGTTATAATAATAATAAAGTATTAATGTGTATTCAAATATAATATAATCTCTTATTTTGTTTGTAAATTGCTAGTTTGCATTTTCATTTCAAAGATAATGACTAAATGGCTTTGTATAATAACAATAAAATGTCAAGTGCATTGCATTGTGGTATAGATTCTGTTTTGCACATGTGTCGCAGTGTTTCAGCAGTGACTGTAGCAGGAGAGCGTGTGTATTAGTGTGACGTGGAGAAGAGGAGAGCACACACACCACCCTCCACTTCTTCCCCTCCAGCTCCAGCACTGGGGAATGTCTCCGCTCCTGACTCCTGGCCGGAGACTCCCGGTGGATCCTCTCTCCCGGACAGCGCAGGCTGGCGTTCTTATGCGTCTTCTGCTCGTCAGACACATGCTTTAAACCTGGAGGAAGAACACACACACACACACACACACCACCTGACGTGAGATTTGCTGGCGGGACAGTGTGTCTGAGACTGGTGGAGGTCTCCGGCCCACCTTTAGTGATGTCCTGGCCCTGGTTGAGCTGTGCGAACAGAGCCGAGTGTTGAGCTGTGCTGTCGCTGGCTTTATTATCCATGAGCACTGGAGGAGGAGGAGGAGGAGGAGGAGGAGGAGGAGGAGCGTTGAACTGTGAGGAACGGGCTACAGGACCCTGTT
>NC_138230.1:43704931-43712431 GCF_964197995.2 Scardinius erythrophthalmus | reverse complement strand
CAAAAGTTCCAGAACTACTTAATATAACTGTGTATACTATAATGTTATTTAAATAAGATTATTAGAGTACAGTGATGCCGACATTGTGGACGATATATCACGCATCCCTGTTTAAAGGTCCCGTTCTATGCCCCTTTTCACAAGATGTAAAATAAGTCTCTGATGTCCCCAGAGTGTGTATGTGAAGTTTGAGCTCAAAATACCCAACAGATCATTTTTTACAGCATGTTTAAATTGACATTTTTTGGGGCTCAGAAAAACGAGCCGTTTCAGTGTGTCCCCTTTAAATGCAAATGAGGTGCTGCTGGACGACACAGGGGGCGGAGCTTCATGAGCTCGTGCTCAGTCTGTCAGGAAAAATTCATCTCACGGAATGATGATAATATCAGAAACTCTCAGTAACGGCGTTCATTTCGAGTCGGACAATAATGCCTACAGAGACAGAGTGCTGTATAGAGATGAAACAGGTATAGTTTAGTAGTTTAATTACGGTTATTATAACGTATTTGTCATCTGCTTGTAGGCTATGTATCCATTATTTATTAATAACCTACAAGTCTGCTGTCTGAATGATGATCAAACATGTACTGATGAGTTTAATAAAGTTTATTGTACATCACACAAAAGATGAAGCGTCAGATTTACTTCAGAAAATCACCGTAAGAGCTGAGTAAACACAGTAGGCTAAGTTATAAGAAGTGCGCAAGTAGCCAGTAGAGTTGAGGGAGCATTCCTGTGGGCGGAGGTTAGTCAAGAAACGGTTCTGGTGATGTCACTAAAGCAGGATGTAGAGGGGTGTAGTCCAATCGAGCCGTTTTTTGTAGTCAACTTCTGTTAAATAAAATATCTCGCTTGGCATTGAACTTTGAGCTTTATAATTTTACAGATATTATTTATACTCTAACAGCAACATTACACACTAACTAAAGTTTGAAACATGGAATCGCATGCAACGGGACCTTTAACATGGATCAAAAATCCAGTCTCGAGTCGCACGGGTTTATTTGAGGCAATAGCCAACAATACATTGTACGGGTCAAAATTATCGATTTTTCTTTTATGCCAAAAATCATTAGGATATTAAGATCATGTTCCATGAAGATATTTTGTAAATTTCCTACCGTAAATATATAAAACATGTATTTCTGTGAGTGAATGCAGCACAATCGCCAACATAAACGCACAACTTTAAAGGAGATTTTTTTGGACCCTCAGATTCCAGATTCTCAGTAGTTGTATCTCGACCAAATATTATCATATCCTAACAAACCATACATCAAATAATAATGGTACACTGCAAAAAATGCTTTTCTTACTTAGTATTTTTGTCTGGTTTCCAGTCCAAATATCTAAAAATTGATAAGATAAGAATAGATAAGTAAAATTAGATAAGATATTATATCTTGTTTTCCGGGGGAATTAATCAAGATTAAGTGAGTTTTTGCTTATCTGTCAATGAGGTAAGAAAAATAATCTTAATAATCAAACAGAAACAAGATTATATTTCTTTCCCCATGAACAGATAATTTTGCTTGATATAATTTTGATTTATTTTCAAAAATTCATTTTACTACTTTAGTAAATGCATCGTGATGTAAGAATTTTTTTGATATTTGGACTGGAAATTCTAAGAAAAGCATTTTTTGCAGTGCATACATCAATGGAAATCTTATTTATTCAATTGTGACCCATGTGACTGGTTTTGTGGTCCCGGGTCACACATCGGTCAATATGGATTGGTGCTTCCAGAACACAAAGACGTTGCGGCCTCACTCACAGTCTTGCTCCACACGAGGCCAGTGGTGTGATGCTCCTTGATGTAGGACTGGAGCTCAGTCCAGATGCTCAGATAGGAACGCACCCACTCCACATGACGGCCGTCGCTGGGGTCGACACAAGAAACATCAAATCAATACATCATTTTTTAATATCAAAACAAATATTTGTGTGAGGGAAATTTACTATGCATGCTCCTCGAAGAACCACCTTGTAAGAGTAATTTCTCTTTAACATTAGGAATGCACTGATATGAACATTTTGCCCGATACCGATAACTCTTTATATTTGAAAACAGATAAATCGGCCGATAATCTAAATGCAAATTTTTCAATAATTTTTTGAGAGCCTGCTTACAAAAAACAAAAGTCTCACCATTAAAATCCATGTCCCAAACACACAATTATAATGTTCTCATTATAATTTTATGAAGTCAATATTATTCACTGCACATGTTGCACTTTACTGTATTTTCTTTTTGAAGTGATTCCAATCATATTTCAGCAAACATTCAAAAGCATCATGTTGAACAGTGCGCATCTGAAGTGTCTCAGCTGAAGGAAATAACCCATTATTTATCGGCTTTAATATATCGGCAAAATTTTCTTATCGGGCCGATAACAGTAATATTAAAAATGAACATATATCGTCCGATACCGATATGGAGGCCGATATATCGTGCATCCCTATTTAACATATCAAACCGAACTAAACACTACAAAAACAATCCACTAACGTGTCTTTGTAATCTTTCAGGACTCTGTTGGTGTAGAACATCGCGGCGTCGTTCATCTCCTTCACGTACGGCCCTGGTTTCTGACACTGCATGTCAGAGAGCGAGAACACAACGGGTCAAAAGATGGTCAAAGGAGCTTATGCACTCATAAAAAGTAAATAATAAGCACAGAATAAAAGATCAGTTTCATGTAAGGCACTAGTACTGAGGACCTGAACCTCTGCTGTAAACAGATGCAGTCGTTTAAAGCAGAAAATGATGGAGTCCAGATCTGTCTCAGTCCAAATTCACATTGCAGAGATTAGATACAGCCGTCCACGGCATGAAGACATCAGAAGAGTTTACATAATAGAAAATCAGTTTGGTGGTCCTCTCAGAGATGGTTTGTGTGAGGTCACAATCAAAGAAAATATGCCTAATGTGATATTGTTTGAAGTTTTTTTGATGGGCTTTTATCTCTAGTATCAAGCCATGCCTGAAACTGAATGTGCAGAGACTCAAAAGTCAAACCAGGTTTTTTCTGGATAAGTTTGCATGGCTTTAGACTGCGACTAAATGCTTGCATTTTGAGACATTTTTTTCCTATCGGTGTGAAAAAGTGGAACAAAACAGCGTTACTCGAACGCATTTACTTGAGTGTGAGATCCGGTGAAAAGCACTCGAGTTCTCCTTTAAAAACCACAAATGTCTCTGTGGATTAAATCCAGATAAAACAGCGCTGACATTCTCACTGGCGTGGAAAACAGGACACAAAGATCCAGTTTGAAGGCTTTTCAATCCGCAAATCACCAACATTAACCATGAATTTACTGTAGTAACACTAACTGTAAAAGTGGTATTATGGCAGAAATGTGGGATATTCATATCGCATTTTATTATATTATTAATGTTGACGTATTAACTGTATTAAAGGAGTAAAGTAATATAATTAGAGTATTTTTTGTTATTAAGCTATAGCAGTTTTTGTGCATTTGTATGTTTATGCTACTGTTTTTCATAACAAATAACACAGAATCCGCAAGATGTTGTTTATGCTCAAACAGCAACATTACACACTAACTAAAGTTAGAAAAGTCAAATCATGATCAGCCACCCCTTTAACATCCCCCTGGCACCTCGGTGCCACCAGATCAGGTTGTAGAGCTTGTTGCATATGATATATGAATATGTTTGCATGCAGCGAGTTGGTGAGTGTCCACAGAGAGGGTCTCACCACAGCCACCCAGCCCAGCGCCGGGATGCTCTCGCTCACGGCTGAGAGGTGGTTGAACAGGTCACTGCCGCGGTTCTTCTCCCGGAAGCTCTGGACCTCGTGGATCTGGTCGGAGAGAGGTCTGAGGAGGTCGGCCAGCTCCGTCTGAGGAAAAGTAATCAATCAAAGGTTAAGATTCATTTGTGGAACATCAGACCAGGGTTATAATATTCTAAAACTAAATAGTTACCTGAAATAAAAAAAACCAGAGCATTAATCGTTAAAAGATGGTGATCTCAATTCGAACACCCATGTGATCTTATTCCCAAATGACAACGAATCATCCTTTGACAAGTACAATCACAGCGAACATTCAAATCTGACCCTGAGAGGAATGAAACAGTCTTTTTAACCACACGGTATTGTTATTTCTGTCTTACAGTAATTCAGATTTTCACAGAAGTACTGGGATAAAAGTTTATAGTTCGGATATAAACACTGATGTCTACGATAGTGGTCAAAACAGAGCAAATCACCTTTTGAAAGTAACTTCAGCTTCAAAGCTTCAAATAAAGATTGAATCATTACATCGTTACACCAGTAGGTGGCGACATGTGACTGTTAAAAAATGTATTTGTTACTGAATCATTCATTCAACAGATTCGCTTCAAATGCTGATTCATCCAGTAATGAATCAAGTGAAGTCTTTATGAGTGAGTCATTGAATCATTCATTTGACTGATTTGTTCAAAAATGCAGATTCATCCAGTAATGAAACAAGTGAAGTCTTTATGAGTGAGTCATTGAATCATTCACTTAATTGATTTGTTCAAAAATGCAGATTCATCCAGTAATGAAACAAGCAAAGTCTATACGAGTGAGTCATTGAATCATTCATTTAATTGATTTGTTCAAAAATGCAGATTCATCCAGTAATGAATCAAGTGAAGTCTTTATGAGTGAGTCATTGAATCATTCATTTAACTGATTTTTTCAAAAATGCAGATTCATCCAGTAATTAAACAAGTGAAGTCTTTATGAGCGAGTCATTGAATCATTCATTTAATTGATTTGTTCAACAATGCAGATTCATCCAGTAATGAAACAAGCAAAGTCTTTATGAGCGAGTCATTGAATCATTCATTTTATTGATTAGCTTAAAAAATGCTGATTCATCCAGTAATGAATCAAGTGAAGTCTTTATGAGCAAGTCATTGAATCATTCATTTACTTGATTTGTTCAAAAATGCAGATTCATCCAGTAATGAAACAAGCAAAGTCTTTATGAGCGAGTCATTGAATCATTCATTTAATTGATTCGCTTCAAAAATGCTGATTCATCCAGTAATGAATCAAGTAAAGTCTTTATGAGCGAGTCACTGAATCATTCATTGATTTGATTTGTTAAAAAACGCAGATTCATCCAGTAATGAAACAAGCGAAGTCTTTATGAGTGATTCATTGAATAATTTATTCAAACAGATTCTTAAAAAATAATTAATTCAGATTAATTTGAACATTTTAAATAGACTGCAGCATCAGAACCTCTAGTAAATTACATGTTATTTTTGTTTAGTTGTGTGTTCAGCATTGTGGGAAATCGTGATCTCAGTTTGAAACAAAAAAAATTTGTCCAGAATTGTGTAGCTCTAAAAAAGGGAAATAAAATTTAATAACAACTATATACATTTTTTTTAAATCAGAAACTAATAACTAAATTACAAAAATGTTAAATGAAAACTAAACATAAAAATAAAAACTGATACAAAAATATGAATAAAAACTATAGCATCTCGTTTTCATCCACCTATTTTTATGCAAATTGAATGGAAACGGCAAGAATGCGCATGAATTCTAAAAAATGTGCATAAAAACCGTATGCACACCATTGAGGCGGATACATTTTCTATCCAATATAAATACAAGTACCCGACTAGTCAATACAAGTCATACGTTGTGTCCAAAATCACATACTCTCTTGAGTAAGTACTTATTTTGAAGAAGTAAATACGTCACGACCACTAAAAAAAGTATGTTCTATACAGTGTGAATGTAATCTGGACGCACTACATCCGCCATGTTGTCATTATCATGCGACCTACCATCACTTCACTGTCATTCACAAATCCTCTCCTGTGGCCTCATGGGATATTAAAGTGTCCATCATAAACACACTTCAGAATCCCACCGGAAGTAGTAGATCATCCGGGTATCTTTTATGAGTACTGTGTGAATTCAGACATACGTCTTTTGTCACATACTGTTTTCGTGTCAAGAAATATTTGCTTCAGCACTCTCAGAAAAAAAGGTACAAAAGCTGTCACTGGGGGACAGTACCCTTCAAAAGGGTTCTAATATGTACCATTTAGGTTCTAATATGTATACTTTTGGAACTAATATGTACACTTCTGGTACCAATATGTTCCTTTGAGGGACTAATATGCACTCTTTAGGTACAAAGGTGTACCTTTTGAAAAGGTACCGCCACAGTGACAGCTTTTGTACCTTTTTTTCTGAGAGTGTGTGTAGAACCCTTTTTTTTGTAAGCACATGTTAATATTCCACAGTACTCACACTGTCACCTTAAAATAAAGTGTAAACAATGAGATTTTAAACGTGTCCATTAAATGCACATCTGCTAAAAGTGCCCGCATTAAGGACAGATGATCGCTAAAGCTCCACAACTCCAGTTTTGATGCCACTGACCCATGAGAGAGAGAAAAGCACGGAGTCACCCAAGCGGACTTTTAATAGAGGGACAGTTTTTTCCAATGAAAGCTTCACCTCCTCCCACTCGGCATTCCTGCCCGTAATGATGGGATCCCCTCGCCTTGTAAGGCCCGGTCTCATAGCGATGTTTACAGTTTACCTCTCAACAAGGAGGAGAGGGAACACACTGTTTCCTTTGTTAAATGAACGTTTTTGTATTTATGCTTGTGTTCCAGCAGTTGCCATGTCCACGCTTTCAGTCCGTTTCATAAGAGCTCGGTGGGAGAATGAGTCTCCGGACTAAAAATACCACTTCTTGTTTTTAGTTGAACTTACATTCATGTGCAATTCAGTAGCATTAAATAACGGCTGACCTGACTTCAACCTCATCAAGTAAGCGAGAGACGGTGTTTGCTGGCACATTGTGTATTTATGCATCTATATTTACTGTTTTGTGGCTGAACGTGACTCAGCATTGATCTGTGGTGTTTGTGTGACACAAAGAGTTTGTGTGACACAAAGTGATTAAGTCAAAAAACCCATTTACATAAATTCCTCCCATAACAACATGCGCATGATTTTGATTTCTGTGAACAAAGGAGTCTCTTTCATCCATTCTCTGACATTACGGCCCTTGTTAGGACAGTGTCCGAGAGCGAGTACCTTACAGCATCGTCCTGAACTTCCCTTCCCATCATGCTCAGCCACAGAGCGACAGAAATAGCCTATCTCTGAGCTATGAATGGAGCCAGACCCGAGCTAAGAGCTTTCTCATCAGATTATGAATCGCACCGCGAGAAAGAGAGATTGCATTCAAAGTGTGCACTTAGCCCCGAACTATTTTTGCATTTTAATTATAAATATTGTATTATTTTTTTTTATCATTACGACCACATCATATAAAATTGTATTTGTAATTTAAATAAATAATTGTCATTTATATAAAATAAAATATTTTTAATTTATTTATTTAAAAATAAAGCGCTTTTTTAAAATAATTAGTTAATAATTTATATTGTATGATACATTGTATAAACTCTGGAAGGTATAGTTATTTTAAAAGTTTAAAAATAACCAAGAATTAAGA
>NC_138230.1:43694931-43699931 GCF_964197995.2 Scardinius erythrophthalmus | reverse complement strand
GGTTATTAGTTTTGGTAACACTTTATTTTACAGTGTCCTTACATGTACTTACCATAGCAATAACAGTAAATTATGCATAATTACATGCAACTAACCCTCAACCAAACCCTAATCCTATAGTAAGTACATGTAGTTGCTTAATATTACTCAGTGCTTAAATATATAATTACACTATAATACACAATGTCACCTTAAAATAAAGTGTAACCTTATTTTTTATTTAGGTTATCTTTTTCCAAGTTAATAAGAGTTTTTGGTTACACTTTATTTTATGGTGTCATTGTTACAGTGTAATTATATATTTAAGTACTGAGTAATATTAAGCAACTACATGTACTTACTATAGGGTTAGGGTAGGGTTAGGATTTGGTTGAGGGTTAGTTGCATGTAATTATGCATAATTTACTGTTATTACTATGGTAAGTACATGTAACATATGTAACAAGGACACTGTAAAATAAAGTGTTACCAAGTTTTTTTCCTAACCAGACACACGACGACTCTATTCCTGCAGCGTTGAGGCCTGAACAACATACAAAGTATGACAATGATAATCTCAGGTACTGATTATGAGCTTTATTTAGTGTTTACAGTGTCTAATGTGAGTTTGAATATCATTTTGCGTTGACCTTCATATATACTGAAAGCAACATGGATAATTCACCTTTATGAATGAAAGGAAACAAGAACGTTAAAGGGACACTTCACCCATTTGCATTAAGCTTTGCATTGTTAGAAACCCAGTCATACTATTGAATGGTCATGCAACACTCTTTCATTTTCCCCTGATACGGGAGAAATCTGTTATTTACCTCTTACACTTCCTCCTACAATGACGCAAAAATCGTCATTTTGCGTCATTGTAGGAGGAAGTGTTAGAGGGGGGGATTTCTGTTGAGACTACAAGCACTCGTCCCTCATCTCTCCCAGGGGGCGGGACCCGCTCACGCTACAGACCTATTACAGATCAGTGGGTGGGACTTTACTCTCTGAAACTGAAAGCAATATCCTCCATCTTGTTTGAAGCTAAGCTAACAGGCGCTGTGGAGACAGATGTACAGTTATGACAATAGCGGAGGAGAGTGCTCAATATGATATAGAGGAAGAGGATTTCGGAAGTCTGATGCTTGAATCAGGTGTTTGTGGCTACCTTTACAAGCCGCATTATAGTGAAGAGCAGCCGAGGCAGAAGACCTGCCTGCCGCGGACGAGGAGCCCGGACTGGCTCGAGTTAGGGCGGACTGGTGGCGCCGGTGATCTCACTATGCAACTACGAACCGCTACGAACACAGAGATAGAGTCCGTCTGCGGCATGATGACAATTTCTCCTGGACGAAATCTCTGAATCAGACGAGGACACGGACGTTTGTGTTGTGAACTAGTTTCCTAGTTTCGCACCGCATATGTTCTGACTGAACATCCAGGTACCATGCAATAATTCACCTTTTCGAAAGAAATACAAACGAGGAGTAATGCACTAATAAGCTCGCCAACTAACTAGACATTTTGTGTGAATGTGAAATTAATTTCAAGCTCTGGTGGTAGCTAGCCTTGTAGACGGAAGAGTGATTTCTCTTATAGGCAGATATGCGCTTTCTGGATTAGTGGGAGTGGCTTGCGGAGCTGTGCAATGTGGTGCATTGTGGGAGTTGTTGTCTTTCATACAAATGCGTCCTGAAGTTATTTTTTGTCTTTTCTCGGTCACAAAGGCACCAAATTCAAAATTTCTTTTACATTTCGACTACATATATGACCCACTTTAAATAAAAAACAATGTTCAAATGGGTGAAATGCCCCTTTAAGACTGTGAACAAACAAGTGTGTTCTATGATGGAGATCGTTTCAGTCACTCAGCATGTTAATGGTTAAATGGTGTAATATTTAAGAATTTGATTATGTATTTATCCAGTTGTTTGCGAGTGCAGTGCACTTGCAGAGACTCCGCCTACAGGCTCTTCTGATTGGCTGTGAGTGCAGTGCACTTGCAGAGACTCCGCCCACACGCTCTTCTGATTGGCTGTGAGTACAGTGCACTTGCAGAGACTCCGCCCACACGCTCTTCTGATTGGCTATGAGTGCAGTGCACTTGCAGAGAGACTCCGCCCACATACTCTTCTGATTGGCTGTGAGTGCAGTGCACTTGCAGAGACTCCGCCCACATGCTCTTCTGATTGGCTGTGAGTGCAGTGCACTTGCAGAGACTCCGCCCACATGCTCTTCTGATTGGCTGTGATTTTGGATTGATTTTATTGCGTCTCATAGTCGCATCACATCTGGTGTGGACAGACAATTTGCTTCTCCCATCACATCACATCTTATCCCATCATGTCTGGTTAGGACATGGAGTAACTATTTGGAACATTTGTATGTGAAAAATGTTCCTTGAAAACAAATTACAGCATACAAATCTAGAGCAATATAAGAGATAAAGACAAATCTCATTGCTTTTCCTTAACAATCGACATGAAATTAAAATTCACATCTATTTTCTAAATACATGTTATTGATCTCATTGTGAACAATAATTCTTTTTTTGACCTCCTACATCTTAATCAAAATGTCATGAGCTTGCATTTAAGTCCAAAGTATGCTTTGTTTCTTTTGTGTGTGCAATGCATGTGACGTGAATTTCGCATAGTTTGCATAGTATGTGAATACTATATGCATGCAGACCGTGTTTTCTACATGCATGTACTCTTTACGCACAGCTCGTACATTATTCTTTCCCAGAATAATAAGCGGGTGGGATCTTATGCTTTCAAAGCTAGCATGCCATTGCTAGCCTCTCTGAAATTGCCAACCCTACCGTTAAATTAGTACAATGACATTTTTATTGGTCATAACTTCTGGAGAGAAATAGCGCAGACACTGGACAAGGATGATCCTGTGTCAAGCACACGCTACCAAACGCATGATGTTACGCGTTCGGCTCCATGCAAACAATCGTTCGTGTGAAAATTAAAGTATACTTTGGGCTTTAGCCAAAAATAAAGTTTGCATACGTGTTTTTTGTTGAGCTTTATATTTGATTCATCAGGATTTTATGGCTCATATAGTCTGATCTAGAGAGAATATGGAGGAAAATACTTTTTCAGTGTCTTATTCAGAGGCCCAAACAACAACCAAAGGATAAAAATGAGTCCCGCCCTACATTCAGTTAAAGAGACGAGCTGCAACAATGTCAAATATGGGAGGAAATAATGTGCTTTTTGAACATGCGAGCACGAAAACCAAAAATAGGGCATAACATGACCTCTTTAAAACTGCATCTGTTGAGACTGCACAGACAGAGCCACACGAGTCCTTTACTGAAGAGACTCTAAGCTAAGCTAAACATTGATATTATAGTGCTTAAATTATGACAAACTCCAAGTGTGAGATATGCTAACAGTACTTCATGGCAAGAGATTACTTCAAGACCATAAAACTGTGAAATGTCACATAAGTTTATAGCCAGCTGAAATGTAAATGCAGTGACACAGACGTTGGTTGGGTTGTACCTTTGCTGGCTCTCGGTGTGTCATGGACATGTCGAGGAAGGAGCGCTGGATCTGCAGGGCATTGTTCACCATTTCTGCCTGATGGAGAAAAACAAACAAGCAAATAAATGTTATACATGTACACTGTAAAAAAATTACAAGATCAATAAGTTATGAAAACATATGTTTTTACCTTGTTTACCTTTACCATATGTTTAACTCATTAAAATAAGTTAAGCAATTTTCAACTTAAAAAAAAAAATTATGCCAGTTTAATGAAATTTAAGTTGAAATGGCTTAAACATCAAAGTTTAATGTTCTTCGATTTTGTGGCAGCAACTTTTTTTAACAGTATATATATATATATATATATATATATATATATATATATATATATATATATATATATATATATATATATATATATGTATGTATATACACTACCGTTCAAAAGTTTGGGGTCAGTAAGATTTTTAATGTTTTTAAAAGAATTGTCTTCTGCTCACCAAGGCTGCATTTATTTAATTAAAAATACAAACAAAAACAGTAATATTGTGAAATATTATTCCAATGTAAATCAGCTGTTTTCTATGTGAATATACAGTAAAGTGTAATTTATTCCTGTGATCAAAGCTGAATTTTCAGCATCATTACTCCAGTCTTCAGTGTCACATGATCCTTCAGAAATCACTCTAATATGATGATTTGATGATCAAGAAACATTTATGATTATTATCAATGTTGAAAACTGTTTTTTACATTTTTATTTCATGATGCTTTGATGAATATAAAGTTCAAAAGAAAAGCATTATCTGAAATCTAAAGCTTTTGTAACATTAAACACTACCGTTCAAAGGTTTGGGGTCAGTAAGAATTATAATATTATTTTTGGGGGAAAGAAAGAAAATAAATCAATACTTTTATTCATCGAGGATGAGTAAAACTGATCAAAAGTTACAGTAAAGACATTTATAATGTTAGAAAATATTCTATTTTAAATAAATGCTGTTCAAAGAATTTTGAAAGAAATCTGTACACAACTGTTTGCAACATTGATAATAATCATAAATGTTTCTTGAGCATCAAATCATCATATTAGAGTGATTTCTGAAGGATCATGTGACACTGAAGACTGGAGTAATGATGCTGAAAATTCAGCTTTGATCAAAGGATATAAACTACATTTTAAAATATATTAAAATAGGAAACAGTCATTTTAAATTGTCATAATATTTCACAATATTGCTGTTTTTTTTTTCAAATAAATGCAGCCTTGGTGAGCAGAAGAGACTTCTTTTTAAAAACATAAAAAATCTTACTGACCCCAAACTTTTGAACGGTAGTGTATATATATATATATAGGGTGGGCCATTTATATGGATACACCGTAATAACATGGGAATGGTTGGTGATATTAAAGTCCTGTTTGTGGCACATTAGTATATGTCATGGTCACCACCCATCTTGAGGAGTTTGCCCCCTCACATATACTAATGTGCCACATACAGGACTTTAATATCA
>NC_138230.1:43672431-43689931 GCF_964197995.2 Scardinius erythrophthalmus | reverse complement strand
GAACTGTAGTTTACCAGCCACATATTTACCAGACATGCCAAAAACTATTAATATATTAAAATAATTCAGCACTGCTGTACTTGTGGTACCTCCGTTGATCATGTGACTGCTGTTGATGTCACCGTTGGCCACGCCCCCTGGCCCGAACTGTAGTTTACCAGCCACCGCCTCCAGACGAACCACTGCTTTCTCCAGACGCTCGACCAGCGCTTCCATAACAGTGTTCCTGCAGAAACACAGTAAACCACGAAGGTTAAAGAGTAGCAAAACTCAAGAGCATGCAGATGTGAATTTGAGAACTTTTGAGAACTTACTCTTTTCGCGATATACTAGATGCAAAACTAACTTGTGCACTTGCAACATCAGTGGCGGCGAGAGACTTTTGCCTTCATAGCAATAAGTAGCAGTGCTTCGCCTTCTGAGAATATAGTTCCCAGTATGTATACGGGTAGAAGACGGCTGTGTCTCATGTGACCTTGTTATTTGAGCACTCTGTGACTATACAAATCACAACATGTAAATAGTAAAATGTTGGCGTTATTTTGCACTTATTGGGAGCAGTATGCTAGCTGGAGCCATTTACCTCCAGTCTTTGTGCTAAGCTAGGCTAGCGGTGGGTGCGTCAGACAGAGTTACGGCACGCACGGACATGAGAAGGGTGTGTGTGGACTGGAGTCGCCGTGTTCCTTTAACTCCTCTAACTTCAATTAGATCAATTAAAACGTTTCTTGAACAGCACTTATTGTAGGATGGTTCATGCTCTTAACTCTTCTGGTATTTATGCATCAGTATTTCATTCTTTGTAATGCTTGGGTTATATACAGTATGTATCTATGTATGTATTTATTTATTATTATTATTATTTATTATTTGTCTTAGTGTTATAATTGTGGAAGAGCTCAACAATTAAAATTCCAGACATCCTGTTTGTTATGGCAAAAAATAAATAAATAAATAACCCAGCGTTACGGCCTGTGAAAGCGCTTTGATTTGTTGGGACTTCGTGACCGGAGTACCAGTCAGTTCAATAAAACACTCCCTGCTCCCTGTAACGGTCAAACTACAGCACGTATCCCACAGAAACATGACAACAATAATTTCGAGGGAAGATTTATTAACTTTCTTGGAGGTCTTGTGCAAAAATGTTGCAAGAATGAGCCTGGAGTTGGCAATGTGAATAACATTTCTGTATTACTTCACCATGAAATCAAATCAATATTGCAGTATTTATTCTTAATGATTTATCCATGATGTACATCATTATTTTTATAAATTCATAATCTTGAATCAGAATAACTTCCCCTTCCTCTTCTCTGATGATGAGGGCGGAGCAACCTGTCACTCACATGAGATCAGCCAATAGCAAACCACAACCATCCAATCAATTCCCTACAGACAAAATCATGCCCCGCCCCTTACATTTGATCTTGTTCCAGAAGTGTTTCACTCATATATATAAATCACAATAGAGAAGAAAAGACTAGTGCAACTTCCATTTCATGCTGACTTTTAAGTAATATAATTCATATTACTTAAAATAGTCATTGTTATCAATAGGGGGTTTCGCTCCGGGGAGTTATATAGGAACTGTCCTAGTATTAGTATTACACTAGTATTGATATAAAATAAGAGTTTTAGATACTATTTCTGGAAATCTAGTGCGCACACACACACACACACACACTGTATGAAGGCGTGGCGGGTTCACTGGCAGCTCTCCACACGACCACACCTCAGTGCTCATCTGCTTACAGGAACACAACAGTCGATGGGTTACGACAGCGTCAAGAGGAGGCCAAATGAGCAGTTCACCAAGTATTTCATTACATAACATCTCCACCATATTAAAACCTTTCCAAAATATCTCAGAATACAGTACAAAACATAAAATATTGCTGATATGTTGAGATGTGTCAATAAATGACCTCATCTGAACTGCTGATTAGCAAATACTGACTCTGTTCTGTCTTTGACACTTTTATGTTAGTCATTCTGGAGTATGCTGTGAAAATTTGTTTTGTGAAAGTTGTTGTGAATGTTGTGAAAGTTTTCCTTACAAAGTCCTTAATCCACTTAATTTTAATTTCTGATCTTTAAAGTGTTTAATTTTTTTTAAATATAAATATATTTGATAAAAATCTTTAATCCATCTTAATTTTAATTTCTGATCTTTAAAGTACTTAAAAAGTGTTAAAAAATACTATTAAAAAATAAATAAAATATATATATATAATTTAACACTTTTTAAGTACTTTGAAGATCAGAAATTAAAATTAAGATGGATTAAGGATTTTTTAAGGAAAACATTTAAGGAATTTAAGGAAAAATAAATGTATTTTTAAAAATTACATTTAAGGAAAAAATGTAAGGAATTAAGGAAAATTTAAGGAATAAGGAAAAGATTTTTTATATATATATATATATATATATATATATATATATATATATATATTTAAATATATA
Organism: Scardinius erythrophthalmus; assembly: GCF_964197995.2. Taxonomy (NCBI): domain Eukaryota; kingdom Metazoa; phylum Chordata; class Actinopteri; order Cypriniformes; family Leuciscidae; genus Scardinius; species Scardinius erythrophthalmus. The sequence continues at coordinate 43,687,468 of NC_138230.1, read as the reverse complement.
TAATATAATATAGATTATATATATATATATATATATATTTTTTTTTTTTTTATGAACCTACAAATTAGAAATAAGCCATCAAAATATGAGGAAATTATTTCATATTTTTTAAATATTAAAAGAAAATGTGTGAAAAAACAAAGCACTGAACAAAATGTTTTAGACAAAATGATTTGCCACAATTTGGTTTGAAAATATTCTCAGTTTTATTGCATTATAACATATAAAACCAATCGGCTCCTAGCACAACTATGCAATATGCACTGAACCCGGTTTCCACCACAGAATACTAAATAAAAAGGTCATTGCAAAAGAATTCTCAAAATTCCAAGTTTATGTCTTGCAATTCTGAGAAGAAAAAGAGTCTATCACTATACTCCTACGCTCAATACTATTCTTTCTGATTTATTGAAGAATGCGTTATGAATGCATTTTAAAAAAGCGAATGAGAATCTATAACATGGAATATGTTACGTGCAAACATTTGAACAGTAATTCAGATTCAGTTTAGAAAGTATTAATAAAAAGAGGGAAGTGGAAAGGAAAGACTGATTCAATGTAAATCAAACACAAAAGATCAGAATCCCGCAAACAGCCTGAGCACCGTCACACAATCCTACAACAGCAGCACTGAAGATCCAGGATTCATTCACCTGAACATCACAGCAACAAAAGAGCCGTATTTGCTGCATTTAACATGTAGCCACTAAAAGAGCCACTCTCTCTCTCTCTCTCTGACACCCGTCAGCAGTAATTAATAGTGACCCCGTGTGGAAATGCTCACGTCATCTTGTTATCTCTCTAGAGAATTCTCTAGGCCCTGCCAAATGCCTGACCTGGGCCTCAGAGAGCAGAATAAGCCTGAGCGTGTGACGACGAGACACACACAGCATCAAACCTCCAGCTGAAGCACAGGTGATATAATCCTGTCGTCAGCTGTGGAGGCCAGAATCATCCTGTTAAAAATACAGTAAAATGTACACAGAACAAACTTTTACAATTATAACCGTAGTTTTTAAACCGGTAAATCCAGTAAACCCTTTTCTGCTGAGTTAGCAAGGTCACGCATTTACTGATGACAACCATCACAATAACAAAGATGGAAAAGAGAAAGACACTATGACACTAAAATAATGCAATAAACATTCATTTAACAACATAAGATGTATATAAGACATGAGACATAAATCCCTAATGTATGTAATTAATAACAAAAAACTAAGAAGAAACATACAGTAGTGGCCAAAAGTGACATCTGAGGGGATGTTTGTGTTTAATGACTCGATTAAACCATCAAAATATGAAGAAAATATGTTATATTTTTTAAAAATTTAAATATGAGGGATGAACAAAACACTAAACTTGGTTAAGGTATTTATCCGACTAAATTATTTTGGGGAAAAAGGGAAACTACAGCTACAGGTCTTATTTTATTATGCATTAAAATATGCATAGAACAACGAAAAGTTATTAATATTTTGCTGGCTCTCTCTTGTTTTTCCATGCATTCATAATTTCTTTGTATGACAGCCTGCATCAACAAAAAATGATGTCGGCACAATTTGGCATGTCTTACTGCGTTGTTATTATTATAGTAAAAATAAAACAAGCACAATTATGCAATATGCTTTCAAAATTCCTAGGCCGGACATCACCATTGGCCACATTATCTGAATTACCATTAAATGTGAAGTGTCACGCAGGGAATTCTGGGAATGCCAGTTTACGGCTTTTCACTGTTAGTTAGGCTATACATTGAATGTGATTTTTTACCTAAAAAAAAAAGTATCTTACTATAAAATTACATGAAATGCAAGGTTAGATCTATTACAGTCTCCTTATGTATAAAGGGAACTTACTGTAATTAACAGGTTTCTACTGAAGCATTTATACAGTTAAAATCTCAATAAAAGTCTTACAGTGCACATTACTAAGCAAAAGCCACATTTCTCAAAACATGTGGTATAGAGTAAGTGCAAGTTGTCAAACGAAACACGTTTGCTGGCCTATATATGTGTGGCTAGTCTGTCCGCCATTAAAAGTATAACAATCTGCACAACATGATCTGTGCTGAAGCAATATTTCAGGAGTGATGCAGTTATCTATTTCTGAAAGACTCTAAATGCAGAGCAATGCTTCACCCGGATACAGGAGGACACTGGAGCATGTGCTGCAAAACACCATTCATTTCTTTCAATTTAACTCAATTAACGCAGCATCTGTTTTCTATGGATTCTGTTTCCGCCACAGAATAAAACATTTTAAAAGATAATTGCGACTTTTCATCTCACAATTGCGAGTTTACATCTCGCAAGTTTGACTTTATTTCTCAGAACTGCGAGATATAAAGTCAGAATTGCATGAAATAAAGTTGAAATTATGTGTTATAAAGTCAGAATTGCGAGATATAAAGTCAGAATTGCGAGATATAAAGTCAGAATTCTGACTTTTCTCGCAATTACGACTTTATAATACGCAACTGGGAGATATAAAGTCAGAATTGCATGATTTAAAGTCGCAATTGCTTTTATAAAGTCAGAATTCTGACTTTTCTCGCAATTACGACTTTATATCACACAATTCTGACTTTATATCTCGCAATTCTGACTTTATATCTCGCAATTCTGACTTTATAATATGCAATTGGGAGATATAAAGTCAGAATTGCATGATATAGTTTAAAGTTGCAATTGCATGTTATAAAGTCAGAATTGCGTGAAATAAAGTCGCAATTGCGTCTTATAAAGTCAGAATTCTGACTTTTCTCGCAATTACGACTTTATATCACGCAATTCTGACGTTATATCTCGCAATTCTGACTTTATATCTCACAATTCTGACTTTATAATCCGCAATTGGCAGATATAAAGTCAGAATTGCATGATATAGTTTAAAGTCGCAATTGCGTGTTATAAAGTCAGAATTGCGTGAAATAAAGTCGCAATTGCGTCTTATAAAGTCAGAATTCTGACTTTTCTCGCAATTACGACTTTATATCTCGCAATTCTGACATCTTTTCTCAGAATTGTGAGATATAAAGTCCAATTCTAAGGGGGAAAAAGACAAACTTTTTTTTTTTACCTCAGAATAGTTTATATCTCACAATTCTGACTTTATAACACGCAATTGCGACTTTATATCATGCAATTCTGATTTTATATCTCGCAATTGCGTGTTATAAAGTCAGAATTGCGTGATGTTAACTCGCAATTGTGAGATAAAAAGTTGCAATTATCTTTTAAAATGTTTTATTCTGTGGCAGAAACAAGCTTCCATAGTTTTCCCTTTATCCTTTGGCTAGTGTTTCAATATATGATCTTATTTATGCAAGTGCTTTTAAACCACAAGCACGGTCTTAAATTAGTTAAGTGAAGTCGTAAATGAACGTAAAGAGTTCATAGGAAAATAGGATGCTGGTCAGATCCGGCAGGTCTTAAAGTGACAGCAGCCTAATAAACCTGCTTCTGTCTGTCGGATAATCAAAGAACAAAAAGAAAAAGAGAAGTTCACTCACTCGCTGCTCTCAACTGAGTAACTTTTGTAGCTTTAATAAGGATCAATCTATATTTAATGTGTAATTTATGCAGTGAAGACTGTGACAATAACTTTATTCAATTTCTGTGTTACACCTTCCTAAAAATCTTAAAACATGCACTGTTTACAAGGTTACATGGGTCAAAAATAGTGAAAACAATAACTTTTTGTGCATTTTCAATGCAAGTAAAAATCTGAACTGGTCTGACTGGGCCAGAAAGAACTGAACTCTGATATATAGAAGCGCATGGTAAATGGCATTTTGTATAATGGGTTTATGTGAAGATTCTTTAAAAAATCACTTAAATTAAAAGTTAATATATTTTTTAAAGCCTAGGCTAATAAATGTTAAAATTGAAAGTTTTAATTATACTGTAATGCTGAATGCCTATAATGGCTAAAATTCATAAAAAGATGCATTAAAATGATTGTCTTTATGTTGTTTCTAATTTGGATATTATTACAATATAAAAATAGTGATTAATCGTGCTTAATTTCAGATTTTTTTTATGAATTAAATGAATAATGAATTATTAGTGAAAGCACTAATATATAATATACATATATAGGCCTACATACATACATACATACATACTATTAAAAAATGAAAACAATTTAGCTATAGCTAATATACAGGCCTACAGCCTATTGATTTATGACATTCCATACAGTACATAAGAACAATTACTTGTGTACTGGGTACTTTGAAAGCATCACTTCTTTAAAAGTAGCTTGTGTAACAGAGCGAAAGTAAAGAGCCAGTCTGGTCATCTCATCTCTGTCCCACAGCCTGCACACACTGATATGACAACTGACAGATCCTGCAATTAGTGAGAAGATAAGACACCCTGACACACACACACACACACACACACACACACACACCACTGAAACCAGAAAATACAGCTCGTTCAAACCAAATTCCTGCCACCGAATGCGCGTGCCTCCAAACAAAAACACGCACGTTCCCGTGAGAACCTCCCACCCGCGCGACCCGAACGTCCCACTAACGACCTAGAATGAAAATGTGACAGAGACAGAGACATTCTTACCGATTTATTACCTCTGACAAGGTATCCGGGTTCTACTGTCACGTTTTCTTTAGAAAAAGCGAGATGTGGATCGGCTGTGCAAGTCTCTGGTCCTGGCGTCCCCGGCGCGCTCCCGGCTGTCAATCAAGTGAGCCCGGCAGCCGCTTCCGGGACTTCCATATTTGGGAATGATGAATCAGAGATGCCTCGAGAGAGCAGTGAGATGAGGAGCTCTCGAAGCACGACCGCTGGCCAACAATATAAGTGTATAAGTAGTTTGGATTAACCGTTGAGTTATTTTAAGCAAAAAGTGATTTTTAAGTTAACTTAAAAAAATTGAGGAAAACCGTTGCCTTAAAATTATTAAGTAAATAAACCTAATGTGGAAATCATGTTGTGTGGAATTGTCAAGTTCACATAACTTATTTTTTTCAATTAAGCATTGCGTTTATTTGCTTAATTTTAAGGCAATGGGTTTACTTATTTTTCAAGTGAACTGAACACTTTTTACAGTGTAATCATTTTTAAATATATTGAATTATCAATATATTATTAACATAGTGAATAATGATAAACCTGCTAAATCATCATGCGAAGCCATTTTATTGTCATGTGACAAGAAAACCATAAACCATAAAAGAAAACCCTCTTATCATTTTCAAGTTTTGAATTTTATAACTAGTTTACAATATGATCTGTTATGCTTGCAAATTTCAAGGTGCAAAGAAAAGGAAAATATTTTAGTATGTTTTACTTGACTTAATAAATAAGAAATATGTGTGTGTGTGTGTGTGTGTGTATATATATATATATATATATATATATATATATATATACAGTACACACACACACACACACACACATATATATTTACAAACTTTTATGTAAGATGTGATTGCTCGTGATTAATCGATTTGATTATTAGTTATATTATTATATTATCACTGATGTCAAATCGATTAAACACGATAAATTGCATTTAACATAAAAGTTTGTAAATATAGCCTATACTGTATGTGTGTGTGTATATGTATGTATTTATGTGTATATATACTACAGTATATATACATATATATATACATACACATACTTTTATGTTAGATGTGACTAATTTATCACGATTATTGATTTTACAGCACTAATAATATAATAATACCTTGTTAATATAACATATCTATTTAAAAAATATAATTAATCAATAATAATAGTTATTTAAAAAATGTCAGAAGCCAATGTGAATACAAAGATTACAAAGATTTGTAAGAACTAGATTTTAAAAAGATTTCTCCTTTTTATCATCTCAGACATTCCAATTTGTCAAATAATACCGTGGCACTAATATAGAACAACAATTAAAAATAAACAAACCCCATACAATAAAAACACCCACAGTCATAGCATAGCATTATTACATTTCTAATCACTTTATTTCATTTCCATGACCTCTCGAGCAACTCTAAACCCCAGTGCACGTCTGACACCGTGACAGATTAGATTATCAGTGATGTTCCTGTCCGCTGGTATCAGCGCTCTCATTCGGGATGTGTTCCCGGTGGCGTTCTCTTCCCGGGAACCTCCGTTATCACGGCCCCTGTTAGACAAGCATCCCTGGTGATGGTGTGGTGGAAAGTTTCACTCCTGAAACAGCGTCAGGTTACACGCCGGGCAGAAATAGATCCTCCAGAAACACCAAGCGCACAGATGTGGCCCTTCGGCATTTCTTATTGATAAGAAAACCCCTGAATAATTCACTGATCTCCAATAAGCCAAACGGCGTCCACAGGTGCTGCGTCGGGTGGGTTTTAACTAAAGATACACATGTGTTGTGAGGGTTATGTGTAAATGTAGGCTTGAGTTACAGGCTGGATCAGAATTTAGGCCCGGTTTATGGTCATTACCCAAAGTGCTCACTCACGAACATTAGAAGACTGGTTCAACTAGGTCAACATGGTGGATCTCAGATCCATGACACAGCGATTTGGATAAAACATTGCTCAATCTAGATCCAGTGTGAAGTTCACAAACAACATACATACACAAAATTGCTTACGCCATCACCTGAGGAGTCATGTTGAAATATATTTAGCTATTCTGGCGACGGGATACACAAACACATTCATTATCCAACAGTCACCAACACTTAGTCAAGTGTGTTTATCCAACACTCTTGTTAAAACATTCATTGAATTATGGGGCAAAACAACTAATTTATTAAACTGAACTATCTTCAAAAAATATTCTTAGTCGTCTAAATCAACAGTGTCATGTTGATCAGCACATTCTCGAGGTTATGATGAGACAATTACAATGGAAGTTAATTTGAATGTTAAATCACTTTTTTAATGTGACGTAATCAGTTGGAAAGTTTGCATGCTTTTTTGTGTGAACATGAAAACATAAAAAAACTGTGAAAAAAATTATGATTTAAATATCTACAGCTCAAATAATACATGAGTTTTAAAGGGGTGGTATAATGCCCTTTTCACAAGATGTAAAATCAGTCTCTGATGTCCCCAGAGTGTGTGTGTGAAGTTTTAGCTCAAAATACCCCACAGATATTTTTATATAGCATGTTAAAGTCGTCACTTTTTGAGGGTGAGCAAAAACACACCGTTTTGTGTGTGTTCCTTTAAATGCAAATGAGCTGCTGCTCCCGGCACAGGGGGCGGAGCTTCAAGAGCTCGTGTCCTTTTACCACACACACACATGCACTGAACATTTCAAACACTTTCAGCCTTTTATGTTCAAACCGGAGTCAGACAATGATGGAGAGACTCAAGAAGAAGAGACAACATGTAGAAGCAACAGGACATTTCTGAATGGTTAGTTGGTGAATGTATGTAGCTGATGTGTAGTTATCTTCTAGTCATTGATTAGCATATTCTGTCATGATAATCTATAAATCGCATTCCCGGGGGCGGGTTTATGTAAATTTTAGGGTTGGTGATGTCACTAACCTGGGAGGAATGTGGTGTAGTCTCTACCAGCCGTTTGTTGTAGTCCTTAAAAAGCGATTTCTTTAAAAGCAAATATCTCCCTTTGCTTTGAACTTTGAGCGTTGTAACTTTGCAGATGTTGTTTATGCTCAAACAGCAACATTACACACTAACTAAAGTTAAAAAAGTCAAATCATAATCACACACCCCTTTAACAAAGAATAAGTGTACAATTTTAAACTTCACCTCATTGCAAATGCCTCACCGTAACATTTTTTAAAATTCAAAACAAAGGGTAAATATTTATTTTTTGTGGTAATCAACAGTACAAATGCTGTCAGTTTTAACTAAATAAATAATATAAGTGCTATTATATATTTATACGCTTAACTTTTCACTTAAAAACAAAAGTGCCTCACTTGAGCTAAATGTCATGCCTTTTTAAAAGAAAACAAGGTGATTTCGAAATCATTTTTGTGCTAATAAACACAAACGCTGTCCATCAGTTTAACTGGTTCTGAACCTGTAATATTCCTCAATTATTAAGCAATGTTTGGACAGGCAGAGTTGAGGCCAGCTAAATCTGTCACCTCACAAACCAGCATAAACAAGGTCATAAATAAGCATCTCGGTGTGTGGCGAGGAGAATGACGGCCTGTGTGTTTATACGGTTGGCTTGCTGAGAATATCTGCTTCTTCTTCACGACACCTTCATCCACGAGAAACAGAAAGCTTGCGGTGTGACTGCAGTAGTAAAGCTAGCGCCTGTCCAAACAAAGACCGTAAGAAACAAAACACCAGCACTTTAAACCACTGAAATATTTTGCGATTCACCCCTCAACGATGCAGCAATGACATAAAACTTGTGCAAGTTACACAATATATAGCAATCTCCAACCATGAGCACACCATTCAGGTATCCATTGGCATGCAAGAACGGAAACAGTGGGAAATAAAATCAAGCTCGTGCAATGAACAAAGCGTTTGAGGTTTAAATATAGAACCTTTTATTTCCATTTAGAGTAAATAGTGTTGAAAATCTGAAATAAGGCTTAAATACCTACAGAACGTTTGTATTTAAATAGTCAATAACACTTTACATGCCCAAATCCAGTGACAATGAAAAATGTGTCCATTTTTGTGTCCATTATTATTCTTGTATTTTTTCTTCTTCTCCTCATATTTTCCCTTGTAAGAAAGAGTTCAAGTATAAAAATTCTCAACAGTGTAAAATAGCCCATCTGATGCATATTTAAAGCAATAGAAGCACAGCATCCATCCTCGACATTGACAATACATTCTAGTGTATGAAGCAGCATGTCCCTTCGCTCTTTTTTTCTTTTTCTTTTTTTTTTTGTCCTTTTAAACAGTTCTGGATATGACAAATGGATATAACATGCCCCAAAAACAACAGGCCTGCAATAAAACAAATGTCATACGACAGGCATTAAACTAGCTGATATTTAATGTTCTAAAATTCCAAATGTATTGAAAAAAAAAAAAAAAAAAAAGATTTGTACAGTGCACATACAGAATTGCATTTTAAATAAGTCCTACAACAACACTTTTGGTTGAGTATGTTAATAATACTACAACTAAGCCTACTCAATAACTTATAATAATAATAATAATATGCCATGAGATGAATACATTATATCCATACAGTACCGCTTCCAAGTCTGTGATCTTAGAGCGCAACATAAGTCAACTCAAAATAAATATCTTAAATAGCAGATCTCTTTAAATAGCATTACAAATGTAAGGCACACAAAGAACCCTCGGATCCTTTCGCTATAGTGCTGTTCTGTAAAGAGTTGCTCATTGAAATACATAGACCTTAGTAAGTGTGCTGGTGCTCAGTGAACATATAAAGACCAGACCGATAGCGGATAGCTTGCGGTGACTCTCCTCTCTTATCACGACTCCAGATAAAGATCCGTCGCTGATTTCGGGAAGATCCACAGGCCTGTCCCAATCCTCTTTAGGATAAGAAGTGGGAAATGTTGACAGACCCGAAGCAGGACCGGTTCCAGGGATAAAACGGCAACAGCTCAACGAACCAGTGATCTTTCCAGAGCAATCCGACTGCGTGTGTGTGTGTGTGTGTGTATCAGTGCCTGTTCCTTCCAACACAGCAGTTGCTCCCTGATTCTAGTACTAATACTGAGCAATGCCACATTATTTTTCCCTACATAGTCATCTTAGTGTGTGTGTGTGTGTGTGTGTGTGTGTTTATGTACGCCCACAGACAGACATTAACACTTAAATTTGTGTATTACGGTGTACATGTTAGTCCGTGTGTGTGTTTTGTAAGCATATAATACAATACATCTCAGTCTTTTTGTCTTTTTTTTTGAGAGTACCTTCAAATTGTTCGATGCCCGTTGTGGGGGAGCAAAAGAAAATCTCTCCTATTCCTGCACTTTGTTTTGTTTTCTTCCCCCTGTTTGCTTTGCATAGGTCAGGAGGTCAACGCAGGAGTCAGAGAAAGTGGGGACATTCAGCATCAGATAGATAAAAAGGTAGTTCACAAAACATAAAACATGCTAACACTGGATCTTTCTCCATTTCCGTCGCCACAGTTAGGTCTACTATCCCTGATTGGCAGAGTTTGTAGTTTTCGAATTCGCTGAAAAAATGCTCCATTTCCCTGATGATCAAAAAAAAATGCACTTGAGAAGACGACAGAACAAAACGAGCCCTCAAATAAATGAGAATAAATATAAAGGTAAGGGGCCCTAGAATCAAAACAATGAGGGACATTTCCGAGTATCCTTCGGAAAAACAGTCGCCTACATTAAATGACAGCATCGGGACTTAAGGTTTTCGTCTACCACAGTGATTAGTCGCTCCTTCCGCAATAAATATCCTACTCTAATATTAATCATAGTAATAAAGATAACATAATAATAATAATGATAATGAGTAAAAAGCTAGATTCCGTCCTTTCCTGCGATTTTTTTTTTTTTTTGGTTTTGATGTTTTCTTTAAATCACAGCAAGTTGGAAAGCAATGTAGTTCCCATCTCACTAATATTAATAATAATAATAATAATAATAATCTCTCTACCAATTACTATCCCCCTCCCTCGTCTTCCTCCTCTTGCAATCAACCCACAACCAGCAACTATCTTCGTCACCATCATCTAGTAGCATTCGCTGGGCGTCGACTCCCTGCGCGTCTTCCGTCCGCCGCTTTGGTTGCTATTGCATTCGTTCGGCTTGTAGTTGTTGAGGCTGGTATTGACCGAAAGCGGCGGCGGCGGCGGCGGTTCCCGGAGCCGCGGTTGCTAATGGTTGTTGCATGGCGTAGCCGTAGCCGGCGGCAGCTACGTAGCCGGTTGCGGCGGGAGAAGCCGCGTACAGATACTGCTCGTAGGCCGCGGCGGCCGCCGCTGTCGCAGCGCTAGCGTACTGAGCGTACGCAGCGCCCGTGTAGTCGATGTACGGCGAAGACGCTGTAGCGGAGGCCGTCGCTGGCTGGAGGTGAGGGATGACCATGCTGGGTTGCATGAAGGCCTGCGGGTACACATAGTGAGTTGGGATCCTGCGAGAGACAAACACGACAGCACGTTAGCATTGCATTATGGACGCCATAAATAGAAAACCACAACTATAGCGCGGCCAAAGCACCCAATTTCCAAAATTCAGTAACACCCAAGGAAATGCCTGCTAGTGATTATTAGAGATATAAGGTTGCCAAAATAGATATCTCTCAGTACAACTGTAATGTCCGGGCCACTAGCGTTAACGAAGAATTACTGTTTTCAAACAGGTTTTGCAAAACAAACAGATGCCCCTCCCCCAAACTCATGTCATTGGCTGAGTCAAGTTGCTAGTTTGGGTTAGTCTAGATGCTTAAAGGGATAGTTCACCCAAAAATTTAAATTCTGTCATTAATTTCTCACCCTCATGTCTTTCCAAACCTGTAAGAGTTTAGTTCATCTTAGGGACACAAATGAAGATTTTTGATGAAATCTGAGAGCTTTCGGTCCCTCCATTGACAGCTACCACTTTGGCACTTCAAAAAGTTCATAAAGAGATCGTAAAACGAATCCATATGAATCGAGCCGTTTAGTCCAAATTTTCTGAAGAGACTTTATCGCTTTATATGATGAACAGATTGAAGTTAGGATTTTATTCACAATTAAACATTGATCAGCGAACATAAACGGAAGCTCAACAGAACATGCTACGAAACATGAGATTGAACCTCATTGGTTCTTGCATGTCAAGCGAATCAAATTGGTTTATAATCATCATATAAAGCAATCGTGTCTCTTCTGAAAACTTTCGACTAAACCGCTCAACTCATATGGATTAGATTTACAATCTCCTTATTAACTTTTTGAAGCATCAAAGTGGTAGATGTGTAGCTGTCAATGGAGGGACAGAAAGCTCTCATATTTCATCAAAAAGATCTTATGGGTTTGGAACGACATGAGGGTTGAGTTATTAATGACAGAAATGTAATATTTTAGTCAACAGAGAAATGTTTCGATAGTCAGTGTTTACATATTTAAGGGTGAAAGTAAAGAAAAAAAAATGTATCCTCTGATAGTTAAATCGCCAAGTTAAATCCATTTGAACATTCCCTGAGTAAGTGATTGGTCAAACAACCAGATGCTCCGCCTCCAAAGTCACACCATTGGCTAAGCCACTGTTGCTATGTCAGGCTGGTCGGATTCTCAAACAAACAGAGCAATGATTGCAGGGTTTGTACTTTTTCTGGCAAATCAACCTAAAAACAAAACACTAAACTTGGTTTAGGCATTTTTTAGACAAAATTATTTTGCAAACTATAGCTACAGTTTTATTTTACTATGCCAAAAAAAATGCATAGAAAAACAAAAAAGTGGACAGGAAAAAGAATACATTGACTTTAACAATCAGTTATTAATACAGTAGTCAACATTTGAAGTGGATCAAAAAAAGTTCATCAAAGTTGTCCAAAGACAAAACGGGTATTGTTCAAAATTTATGTAATACTTTGATGAAAGGTTTTGATCCACTTCAAATGTTGACTACTGTATTTTCTTTGTTCTTTCTGGTTTTGGCAAGTGTTTATAATTTCTGTGTTTGACAGCTTGGACAAAAATTATATCGGCACAATTTGGCATGATTCATTGCGTTATTATCACAAATAAAACAATTGATTCCAAGCACAACTATGCAATATGCTTACAAAATCTTTAAATAATATTTGCATAAAGGGTGCAGATGTCATTTTTTCTACGTCACTGTTGGCCACTACTGTGTCTATGAGCCGCTGAAGTCATGCTAAAAGTCACATGCATTCAACACCCGGGTGTCGGTCGTGTGAAACGAGGGAACGTTGGACCCAGGGGAGGAGAAGAGGAGATGAGGGGAGCATTGTGAATATGTCAGGGCTACTTTGACAGCTGGACAGTTTTCAAAAAGGGACGTTGCTGGCCGTTTCCCCCTCCAACACTTAGACAATGAGCCTCGGGCTGGACAGCAAACACAGAGGGGAGTTTTGATTAAATAAGCAATCAGGAACAATGAGCCCATTCTGCCTTTCATTACGTACCCCGTCACACTTTCAGAGCGCTTTTCACATTTACTGTCTGCACTAAACAGACGGGTGAGAACTTTTTATATGAGTTCAGGGATGCATTGGATCACCAATAACTCACTAAATATGAGTCAAGAAGACAATGCAACTACATTATAGACAGGGTTCGTTCCAGGAGACTTTTCAAGCACTACTTTTTTGGTTTTCAAGGACTTCAATCAGAGATCTCACTTATCAAAAAATATCTTTCAAATTCTAAAAAAGGTAAATAGATAAAAAACAAAATGGTACAAGTAAATTACAGTGTTAACTCTAACCATTAAAAAGAATACTATGACAAAGATATCGCTTTCCTTACTCAAACTGATTTCCCCCCCATGAATATATGATTGACCTGAAAGCTGTATCATATAATTGGCTATTTATAAGCAATATCACATTCATAGCCATGCGAAATGGCTCTATATCAATATCAGATGGGCTGCAGTGCTTTAAGTCCTTTTTCAAGGGTTTTCCAGGACTTCAATTTCAAAAAGTCAAATTCAAGCATTTTAAGCACCTTGTATGAACCCTGTGTAGAAGACTGTGAGAACTGAGGTTAAGAAATTTCCAGGAAAAATTTAAGTGAATCATCTGAGCTCATGATGAAATATCTATTTTGACGTGTATGAAAGTCCCACCATGAGGATTTTTAGATGATGTTTAAGACTGGAATTTGAGCTAATCACATCCAATATTTAGTGGAAAAAGTGAGAGAATGCTTCTATCATGGCAACCCTATACATAGCACACCATTATATCAATCAAACCTGACCAAACTCAAAAAACCTCTGCCCCAAATTAAAGAAAATAAGCATAACACAGGCGTCAAGAAATCAAGAGCAACAGAACGGATTACCCACATCAACTCAAAAAAACAAAAACACAATCACTCAAAGAATACCATAAATGAGAGGAATGAAATTAAACCTTCCTTTTTCTCTCTCAGGTCAAAGGGCAAAGATGCTCCTATGAAATCTTTCATAGATGCCTTGCCAGCCTGAGGTGACAGCAGGGATTGTGTTAATATAGACTACCATAAGAGTCATCATACACAGAATAACAGTGAGAACAAACTGTAGGAAGATCACATTCAACCTGAATAGGCATCATCATCATCATCATCATCACAACAACACAAACACAAAACCACACACAGGTGACTCGTTTCAGAAATGTCAAATATAGTCCAAGATCAGGCTGGTCTGTTATTGTTAGCACACTGGGATTCATACAACTGAACAAGCAGTACCAAGTTAGAGAAATGAGAGAAATCTTGCGCAACCGCTTTAGTGTTAAATAAAGCGCAGAACACAGTGAGTGACAGCGAGGGCTGGCCGCTATTTTTGGCTTGCAAAAAGATTTCATCTTCTTTATCCGTCTAGTAAGCACTTGATGAGTATATACGACTTCTTTGACTATATATTGATATTAAGTTCTCATAACCCATCTAGGTCACTTAGGCAACCTATAAGCACTTGATCAGATGCGCAGTTGTTTCACAAGACTTATGATGAGCACATATGACTTGAGAAAAATGGATTTATAAATAAAACTGGTGATCGGGTTCTAAGAAATAAAGATTAAAAATAACTTGTTACTATGCCATCTCTAGACCACTGCAGTTCAGGAAAAGTGAGGTTTGTGTCTGTCTAAATAAAGGTCAACCTTTGTTCTGCAGATCTAGAAACCACATGTTGTCATATGTGAAGATAGAAAGATAGATCTAATCATCATCATCTGTATACGTGGTTTTTACACACTATGGGTCAGACTTACTAACATCTTACTCCAGCGCAATCGCACTTATGGCGTTAAAAACTACTGTCAGGATTTACTAAAGACAAGCGGTGAAAATTTTTTTTTTTGCGGCTAGCTTATTTATGGGAGTATTCAAGTGAATCGTGCAACGTCATTTACTAAAGTTTGCGCTAGTCAATTTACTGGTACTTTCATTTGTCC
>NC_138230.1:43644187-43672231 GCF_964197995.2 Scardinius erythrophthalmus | reverse complement strand
ACACTCACACACACACACACACACGCTAACACTTACATGCTTTGCCACGTCTCCACCAATAGCTGTGCTGGTCTTCACATATTCAGACACTGAACCGCTCAGCAAAAGGTCGAACGCCTCCATGCTCTGCGATTCGCCTTAGAATCAAAGAGAGAGAACAACAACACAGAAATCAGTGTGACAGAATAAACATCACTGGGGCGTTAGACCTTAGAGTTGGGGAAACACTACTGTTTGGGGTCAGAAAGACTGTTTTTCAAAGAAGATTTCTACTTTTATTCAGCAAGGATGCATTAAAGTGACAGTAAAGACTTAGTAATGTTATTAATCAAAGAATTGTTAACAAAAAATGCATCAAAGCAGCACAACTGTATTTAATATTTCTTGAGCCTCAAATCATCATATTAGAGTGATTTCTGAAGGATCATGTGACACTGAAGACTGGAGTAATGATGCTGAACATTCAGCTTTGATCACAGGATATAAATTACACTTTACTATATATTCACATAGAATTTGGTTATTTTACATTGTAATAATATTTCACAATTTTTCTGTTTTTACTGTATTAAACTTTTGAACGGTAGAGTAAATTTTGGGAACTTTTTGACAAGGCGATGAAATATAGAGATCAACCGATATTCATCTTTAAGAAAAGTAGATGTTTTATATATATTTATGGTCTGATATGCAGATATAATTTTGTATATTTGTCTTATTTCTTCTAAAACAATTACTAATAAAATATCTACTGCTGATAATAAGAATTTGTATTAATATTTATTATTAATATTATTATGCCACTATTTAAAACAGATATTACAGATATTACATTCACACACAAAAAAAAATATATATAATAATAATAATAATAATATTATATATATATATATATATATATATATATATATATATATATATATATATATAGTTATATATAGTTATATAAGTTAACCTAAAAATAGTCTATCACGAAAACCACTATTCTGAAAACACTGAAGAAAAAACCAACCCAAATCTGGAGGAGGCAAACGCTAATTCTGTATCATATTACAGTATATATTTCAGACTATGTGCAGTTTGCCACAGCTAATGCCACTCTGCTCCTGTGAGAATATTTTTCCCATGAAGAAAAACCCCCTAAAGTCAGAGTTCTTCTCTTTAAGATGATCAGTAGAGTCACAGACGATGCCCAGTGGACTCATCAAAACAAACCAGACATGCTTACAACTATTAATATATATTCAGAACTGCTTTCAAGATCTTTCAAGCAAAGCCCTGCTGTACTTGTGGTACCTCCGTTGATCATGTGACTGCTGATGATGTCACCGTTGGCCACACCCCCTGGCCCGAACTGTAGTTTACCAGCCACATATTTACCAGACATGCCAAAAACTATTAATATATTAAAATAATTCAGCACTGCTGTACTTGTGGTACCTCCGTTGATCATGTGACTGCTGTTGATGTCACCGTTGGCCACGCCCCCTGGCCCGAACTGTAGTTTACCAGCCACCGCCTCCAGACGAACCACTGCTTTCTCCAGACGCTCGACCAGCGCTTCCATAACAGTGTTCCTGCAGAAACACAGTAAACCACGAAGGTTAAAGAGTAGCAAAACTCAAGAGCATGCAGATGTGAATTTGAGAACTTTTGAGAACTTACTCTTTTCGCGATATACTAGATGCAAAACTAACTTGTGCACTTGCAACATCAGTGGCGGCGAGAGACTTTTGCCTTCATAGCAATAAGTAGCAGTGCTTCGCCTTCTGAGAATATAGTTCCCAGTATGTATACGGGTAGAAGACGGCTGTGTCTCATGTGACCTTGTTATTTGAGCACTCTGTGACTATACAAATCACAACATGTAAATAGTAAAATGTTGGCGTTATTTTGCACTTATTGGGAGCAGTATGCTAGCTGGAGCCATTTACCTCCAGTCTTTGTGCTAAGCTAGGCTAGCGGTGGGTGCGTCAGACAGAGTTACGGCACGCACGGACATGAGAAGGGTGTGTGTGGACTGGAGTCGCCGTGTTCCTTTAACTCCTCTAACTTCAATTAGATCAATTAAAACGTTTCTTGAACAGCACTTATTGTAGGATGGTTCATGCTCTTAACTCTTCTGGTATTTATGCATCAGTATTTCATTCTTTGTAATGCTTGGGTTATATACAGTATGTATCTATGTATGTATTTATTTATTATTATTATTATTTATTATTTGTCTTAGTGTTATAATTGTGGAAGAGCTCAACAATTAAAATTCCAGACATCCTGTTTGTTATGGCAAAAAATAAATAAATAAATAACCCAGCGTTACGGCCTGTGAAAGCGCTTTGATTTGTTGGGACTTCGTGACCGGAGTACCAGTCAGTTCAATAAAACACTCCCTGCTCCCTGTAACGGTCAAACTACAGCACGTATCCCACAGAAACATGACAACAATAATTTCGAGGGAAGATTTATTAACTTTCTTGGAGGTCTTGTGCAAAAATGTTGCAAGAATGAGCCTGGAGTTGGCAATGTGAATAACATTTCTGTATTACTTCACCATGAAATCAAATCAATATTGCAGTATTTATTCTTAATGATTTATCCATGATGTACATCATTATTTTTATAAATTCATAATCTTGAATCAGAATAACTTCCCCTTCCTCTTCTCTGATGATGAGGGCGGAGCAACCTGTCACTCACATGAGATCAGCCAATAGCAAACCACAACCATCCAATCAATTCCCTACAGACAAAATCATGCCCCGCCCCTTACATTTGATCTTGTTCCAGAAGTGTTTCACTCATATATATAAATCACAATAGAGAAGAAAAGACTAGTGCAACTTCCATTTCATGCTGACTTTTAAGTAATATAATTCATATTACTTAAAATAGTCATTGTTATCAATAGGGGGTTTCGCTCCGGGGAGTTATATAGGAACTGTCCTAGTATTAGTATTACACTAGTATTGATATAAAATAAGAGTTTTAGATACTATTTCTGGAAATCTAGTGCGCACACACACACACACACACACTGTATGAAGGCGTGGCGGGTTCACTGGCAGCTCTCCACACGACCACACCTCAGTGCTCATCTGCTTACAGGAACACAACAGTCGATGGGTTACGACAGCGTCAAGAGGAGGCCAAATGAGCAGTTCACCAAGTATTTCATTACATAACATCTCCACCATATTAAAACCTTTCCAAAATATCTCAGAATACAGTACAAAACATAAAATATTGCTGATATGTTGAGATGTGTCAATAAATGACCTCATCTGAACTGCTGATTAGCAAATACTGACTCTGTTCTGTCTTTGACACTTTTATGTTAGTCATTCTGGAGTATGCTGTGAAAATTTGTTTTGTGAAAGTTGTTGTGAATGTTGTGAAAGTTTTCCTTACAAAGTCCTTAATCCACTTAATTTTAATTTCTGATCTTTAAAGTGTTTAATTTTTTTTAAATATAAATATATTTGATAAAAATCTTTAATCCATCTTAATTTTAATTTCTGATCTTTAAAGTACTTAAAAAGTGTTAAAAAATACTATTAAAAAATAAATAAAATATATATATATAATTTAACACTTTTTAAGTACTTTGAAGATCAGAAATTAAAATTAAGATGGATTAAGGATTTTTTAAGGAAAACATTTAAGGAATTTAAGGAAAAATAAATGTATTTTTAAAAATTACATTTAAGGAAAAAATGTAAGGAATTAAGGAAAATTTAAGGAATAAGGAAAAGATTTTTTATATATATATATATATATATATATATATATATATATTTAAATATATATAATATAATATAGATTATATATATATATATATATATATATTTTTTTTTTTTATGAACCTACAAATTAGAAATAAGCCATCAAAATATGAGGAAATTATTTCATATTTTTTAAATATTAAAAGAAAATGTGTGAAAAAACAAAGCACTGAACAAAATGTTTTAGACAAAATGATTTGCCACAATTTGGTTTGAAAATATTCTCAGTTTTATTGCATTATAACATATAAAACCAATCGGCTCCTAGCACAACTATGCAATATGCACTGAACCCGGTTTCCACCACAGAATACTAAATAAAAAGGTCATTGCAAAAGAATTCTCAAAATTCCAAGTTTATGTCTTGCAATTCTGAGAAGAAAAAGAGTCTATCACTATACTCCTACGCTCAATACTATTCTTTCTGATTTATTGAAGAATGCGTTATGAATGCATTTTAAAAAAGCGAATGAGAATCTATAACATGGAATATGTTACGTGCAAACATTTGAACAGTAATTCAGATTCAGTTTAGAAAGTATTAATAAAAAGAGGGAAGTGGAAAGGAAAGACTGATTCAATGTAAATCAAACACAAAAGATCAGAATCCCGCAAACAGCCTGAGCACCGTCACACAATCCTACAACAGCAGCACTGAAGATCCAGGATTCATTCACCTGAACATCACAGCAACAAAAGAGCCGTATTTGCTGCATTTAACATGTAGCCACTAAAAGAGCCACTCTCTCTCTCTCTCTCTGACACCCGTCAGCAGTAATTAATAGTGACCCCGTGTGGAAATGCTCACGTCATCTTGTTATCTCTCTAGAGAATTCTCTAGGCCCTGCCAAATGCCTGACCTGGGCCTCAGAGAGCAGAATAAGCCTGAGCGTGTGACGACGAGACACACACAGCATCAAACCTCCAGCTGAAGCACAGGTGATATAATCCTGTCGTCAGCTGTGGAGGCCAGAATCATCCTGTTAAAAATACAGTAAAATGTACACAGAACAAACTTTTACAATTATAACCGTAGTTTTTAAACCGGTAAATCCAGTAAACCCTTTTCTGCTGAGTTAGCAAGGTCACGCATTTACTGATGACAACCATCACAATAACAAAGATGGAAAAGAGAAAGACACTATGACACTAAAATAATGCAATAAACATTCATTTAACAACATAAGATGTATATAAGACATGAGACATAAATCCCTAATGTATGTAATTAATAACAAAAAACTAAGAAGAAACATACAGTAGTGGCCAAAAGTGACATCTGAGGGGATGTTTGTGTTTAATGACTCGATTAAACCATCAAAATATGAAGAAAATATGTTATATTTTTTAAAAATTTAAATATGAGGGATGAACAAAACACTAAACTTGGTTAAGGTATTTATCCGACTAAATTATTTTGGGGAAAAAGGGAAACTACAGCTACAGGTCTTATTTTATTATGCATTAAAATATGCATAGAACAACGAAAAGTTATTAATATTTTGCTGGCTCTCTCTTGTTTTTCCATGCATTCATAATTTCTTTGTATGACAGCCTGCATCAACAAAAAATGATGTCGGCACAATTTGGCATGTCTTACTGCGTTGTTATTATTATAGTAAAAATAAAACAAGCACAATTATGCAATATGCTTTCAAAATTCCTAGGCCGGACATCACCATTGGCCACATTATCTGAATTACCATTAAATGTGAAGTGTCACGCAGGGAATTCTGGGAATGCCAGTTTACGGCTTTTCACTGTTAGTTAGGCTATACATTGAATGTGATTTTTTACCTAAAAAAAAAAGTATCTTACTATAAAATTACATGAAATGCAAGGTTAGATCTATTACAGTCTCCTTATGTATAAAGGGAACTTACTGTAATTAACAGGTTTCTACTGAAGCATTTATACAGTTAAAATCTCAATAAAAGTCTTACAGTGCACATTACTAAGCAAAAGCCACATTTCTCAAAACATGTGGTATAGAGTAAGTGCAAGTTGTCAAACGAAACACGTTTGCTGGCCTATATATGTGTGGCTAGTCTGTCCGCCATTAAAAGTATAACAATCTGCACAACATGATCTGTGCTGAAGCAATATTTCAGGAGTGATGCAGTTATCTATTTCTGAAAGACTCTAAATGCAGAGCAATGCTTCACCCGGATACAGGAGGACACTGGAGCATGTGCTGCAAAACACCATTCATTTCTTTCAATTTAACTCAATTAACGCAGCATCTGTTTTCTATGGATTCTGTTTCCGCCACAGAATAAAACATTTTAAAAGATAATTGCGACTTTTCATCTCACAATTGCGAGTTTACATCTCGCAAGTTTGACTTTATTTCTCAGAACTGCGAGATATAAAGTCAGAATTGCATGAAATAAAGTTGAAATTATGTGTTATAAAGTCAGAATTGCGAGATATAAAGTCAGAATTGCGAGATATAAAGTCAGAATTCTGACTTTTCTCGCAATTACGACTTTATAATACGCAACTGGGAGATATAAAGTCAGAATTGCATGATTTAAAGTCGCAATTGCTTTTATAAAGTCAGAATTCTGACTTTTCTCGCAATTACGACTTTATATCACACAATTCTGACTTTATATCTCGCAATTCTGACTTTATATCTCGCAATTCTGACTTTATAATATGCAATTGGGAGATATAAAGTCAGAATTGCATGATATAGTTTAAAGTTGCAATTGCATGTTATAAAGTCAGAATTGCGTGAAATAAAGTCGCAATTGCGTCTTATAAAGTCAGAATTCTGACTTTTCTCGCAATTACGACTTTATATCACGCAATTCTGACGTTATATCTCGCAATTCTGACTTTATATCTCACAATTCTGACTTTATAATCCGCAATTGGCAGATATAAAGTCAGAATTGCATGATATAGTTTAAAGTCGCAATTGCGTGTTATAAAGTCAGAATTGCGTGAAATAAAGTCGCAATTGCGTCTTATAAAGTCAGAATTCTGACTTTTCTCGCAATTACGACTTTATATCTCGCAATTCTGACATCTTTTCTCAGAATTGTGAGATATAAAGTCCAATTCTAAGGGGGAAAAAGACAAACTTTTTTTTTTTACCTCAGAATAGTTTATATCTCACAATTCTGACTTTATAACACGCAATTGCGACTTTATATCATGCAATTCTGATTTTATATCTCGCAATTGCGTGTTATAAAGTCAGAATTGCGTGATGTTAACTCGCAATTGTGAGATAAAAAGTTGCAATTATCTTTTAAAATGTTTTATTCTGTGGCAGAAACAAGCTTCCATAGTTTTCCCTTTATCCTTTGGCTAGTGTTTCAATATATGATCTTATTTATGCAAGTGCTTTTAAACCACAAGCACGGTCTTAAATTAGTTAAGTGAAGTCGTAAATGAACGTAAAGAGTTCATAGGAAAATAGGATGCTGGTCAGATCCGGCAGGTCTTAAAGTGACAGCAGCCTAATAAACCTGCTTCTGTCTGTCGGATAATCAAAGAACAAAAAGAAAAAGAGAAGTTCACTCACTCGCTGCTCTCAACTGAGTAACTTTTGTAGCTTTAATAAGGATCAATCTATATTTAATGTGTAATTTATGCAGTGAAGACTGTGACAATAACTTTATTCAATTTCTGTGTTACACCTTCCTAAAAATCTTAAAACATGCACTGTTTACAAGGTTACATGGGTCAAAAATAGTGAAAACAATAACTTTTTGTGCATTTTCAATGCAAGTAAAAATCTGAACTGGTCTGACTGGGCCAGAAAGAACTGAACTCTGATATATAGAAGCGCATGGTAAATGGCATTTTGTATAATGGGTTTATGTGAAGATTCTTTAAAAAATCACTTAAATTAAAAGTTAATATATTTTTTAAAGCCTAGGCTAATAAATGTTAAAATTGAAAGTTTTAATTATACTGTAATGCTGAATGCCTATAATGGCTAAAATTCATAAAAAGATGCATTAAAATGATTGTCTTTATGTTGTTTCTAATTTGGATATTATTACAATATAAAAATAGTGATTAATCGTGCTTAATTTCAGATTTTTTTTATGAATTAAATGAATAATGAATTATTAGTGAAAGCACTAATATATAATATACATATATAGGCCTACATACATACATACATACATACTATTAAAAAATGAAAACAATTTAGCTATAGCTAATATACAGGCCTACAGCCTATTGATTTATGACATTCCATACAGTACATAAGAACAATTACTTGTGTACTGGGTACTTTGAAAGCATCACTTCTTTAAAAGTAGCTTGTGTAACAGAGCGAAAGTAAAGAGCCAGTCTGGTCATCTCATCTCTGTCCCACAGCCTGCACACACTGATATGACAACTGACAGATCCTGCAATTAGTGAGAAGATAAGACACCCTGACACACACACACACACACACACACACACACACACCACTGAAACCAGAAAATACAGCTCGTTCAAACCAAATTCCTGCCACCGAATGCGCGTGCCTCCAAACAAAAACACGCACGTTCCCGTGAGAACCTCCCACCCGCGCGACCCGAACGTCCCACTAACGACCTAGAATGAAAATGTGACAGAGACAGAGACATTCTTACCGATTTATTACCTCTGACAAGGTATCCGGGTTCTACTGTCACGTTTTCTTTAGAAAAAGCGAGATGTGGATCGGCTGTGCAAGTCTCTGGTCCTGGCGTCCCCGGCGCGCTCCCGGCTGTCAATCAAGTGAGCCCGGCAGCCGCTTCCGGGACTTCCATATTTGGGAATGATGAATCAGAGATGCCTCGAGAGAGCAGTGAGATGAGGAGCTCTCGAAGCACGACCGCTGGCCAACAATATAAGTGTATAAGTAGTTTGGATTAACCGTTGAGTTATTTTAAGCAAAAAGTGATTTTTAAGTTAACTTAAAAAAATTGAGGAAAACCGTTGCCTTAAAATTATTAAGTAAATAAACCTAATGTGGAAATCATGTTGTGTGGAATTGTCAAGTTCACATAACTTATTTTTTTCAATTAAGCATTGCGTTTATTTGCTTAATTTTAAGGCAATGGGTTTACTTATTTTTCAAGTGAACTGAACACTTTTTACAGTGTAATCATTTTTAAATATATTGAATTATCAATATATTA
Organism: Scardinius erythrophthalmus; assembly: GCF_964197995.2. Lineage (NCBI taxonomy): Eukaryota > Metazoa > Chordata > Actinopteri > Cypriniformes > Leuciscidae > Scardinius > Scardinius erythrophthalmus. The sequence goes on along the minus strand of NC_138230.1, from coordinate 43,663,308 downwards.
TTAACATAGTGAATAATGATAAACCTGCTAAATCATCATGCGAAGCCATTTTATTGTCATGTGACAAGAAAACCATAAACCATAAAAGAAAACCCTCTTATCATTTTCAAGTTTTGAATTTTATAACTAGTTTACAATATGATCTGTTATGCTTGCAAATTTCAAGGTGCAAAGAAAAGGAAAATATTTTAGTATGTTTTACTTGACTTAATAAATAAGAAATATGTGTGTGTGTGTGTGTATGTATATATATATATATATATATATATATATATATATACAGTACACACACACACACACACACACATATATATTTACAAACTTTTATGTAAGATGTGATTGCTCGTGATTAATCGATTTGATTATTAGTTATATTATTATATTATCACTGATGTCAAATCGATTAAACACGATAAATTGCATTTAACATAAAAGTTTGTAAATATAGCCTATACTGTATGTGTGTGTGTATATGTATGTATTTATGTGTATATATACTACAGTATATATACATATATATATACATACACATACTTTTATGTTAGATGTGACTAATTTATCACGATTATTGATTTTACAGCACTAATAATATAATAATACCTTGTTAATATAACATATCTATTTAAAAAATATAATTAATCAATAATAATAGTTATTTAAAAAATGTCAGAAGCCAATGTGAATACAAAGATTACAAAGATTTGTAAGAACTAGATTTTAAAAAGATTTCTCCTTTTTATCATCTCAGACATTCCAATTTGTCAAATAATACCGTGGCACTAATATAGAACAACAATTAAAAATAAACAAACCCCATACAATAAAAACACCCACAGTCATAGCATAGCATTATTACATTTCTAATCACTTTATTTCATTTCCATGACCTCTCGAGCAACTCTAAACCCCAGTGCACGTCTGACACCGTGACAGATTAGATTATCAGTGATGTTCCTGTCCGCTGGTATCAGCGCTCTCATTCGGGATGTGTTCCCGGTGGCGTTCTCTTCCCGGGAACCTCCGTTATCACGGCCCCTGTTAGACAAGCATCCCTGGTGATGGTGTGGTGGAAAGTTTCACTCCTGAAACAGCGTCAGGTTACACGCCGGGCAGAAATAGATCCTCCAGAAACACCAAGCGCACAGATGTGGCCCTTCGGCATTTCTTATTGATAAGAAAACCCCTGAATAATTCACTGATCTCCAATAAGCCAAACGGCGTCCACAGGTGCTGCGTCGGGTGGGTTTTAACTAAAGATACACATGTGTTGTGAGGGTTATGTGTAAATGTAGGCTTGAGTTACAGGCTGGATCAGAATTTAGGCCCGGTTTATGGTCATTACCCAAAGTGCTCACTCACGAACATTAGAAGACTGGTTCAACTAGGTCAACATGGTGGATCTCAGATCCATGACACAGCGATTTGGATAAAACATTGCTCAATCTAGATCCAGTGTGAAGTTCACAAACAACATACATACACAAAATTGCTTACGCCATCACCTGAGGAGTCATGTTGAAATATATTTAGCTATTCTGGCGACGGGATACACAAACACATTCATTATCCAACAGTCACCAACACTTAGTCAAGTGTGTTTATCCAACACTCTTGTTAAAACATTCATTGAATTATGGGGCAAAACAACTAATTTATTAAACTGAACTATCTTCAAAAAATATTCTTAGTCGTCTAAATCAACAGTGTCATGTTGATCAGCACATTCTCGAGGTTATGATGAGACAATTACAATGGAAGTTAATTTGAATGTTAAATCACTTTTTTAATGTGACGTAATCAGTTGGAAAGTTTGCATGCTTTTTTGTGTGAACATGAAAACATAAAAAAACTGTGAAAAAAATTATGATTTAAATATCTACAGCTCAAATAATACATGAGTTTTAAAGGGGTGGTATAATGCCCTTTTCACAAGATGTAAAATCAGTCTCTGATGTCCCCAGAGTGTGTGTGTGAAGTTTTAGCTCAAAATACCCCACAGATATTTTTATATAGCATGTTAAAGTCGTCACTTTTTGAGGGTGAGCAAAAACACACCGTTTTGTGTGTGTTCCTTTAAATGCAAATGAGCTGCTGCTCCCGGCACAGGGGGCGGAGCTTCAAGAGCTCGTGTCCTTTTACCACACACACACATGCACTGAACATTTCAAACACTTTCAGCCTTTTATGTTCAAACCGGAGTCAGACAATGATGGAGAGACTCAAGAAGAAGAGACAACATGTAGAAGCAACAGGACATTTCTGAATGGTTAGTTGGTGAATGTATGTAGCTGATGTGTAGTTATCTTCTAGTCATTGATTAGCATATTCTGTCATGATAATCTATAAATCGCATTCCCGGGGGCGGGTTTATGTAAATTTTAGGGTTGGTGATGTCACTAACCTGGGAGGAATGTGGTGTAGTCTCTACCAGCCGTTTGTTGTAGTCCTTAAAAAGCGATTTCTTTAAAAGCAAATATCTCCCTTTGCTTTGAACTTTGAGCGTTGTAACTTTGCAGATGTTGTTTATGCTCAAACAGCAACATTACACACTAACTAAAGTTAAAAAAGTCAAATCATAATCACACACCCCTTTAACAAAGAATAAGTGTACAATTTTAAACTTCACCTCATTGCAAATGCCTCACCGTAACATTTTTTAAAATTCAAAACAAAGGGTAAATATTTATTTTTTGTGGTAATCAACAGTACAAATGCTGTCAGTTTTAACTAAATAAATAATATAAGTGCTATTATATATTTATACGCTTAACTTTTCACTTAAAAACAAAAGTGCCTCACTTGAGCTAAATGTCATGCCTTTTTAAAAGAAAACAAGGTGATTTCGAAATCATTTTTGTGCTAATAAACACAAACGCTGTCCATCAGTTTAACTGGTTCTGAACCTGTAATATTCCTCAATTATTAAGCAATGTTTGGACAGGCAGAGTTGAGGCCAGCTAAATCTGTCACCTCACAAACCAGCATAAACAAGGTCATAAATAAGCATCTCGGTGTGTGGCGAGGAGAATGACGGCCTGTGTGTTTATACGGTTGGCTTGCTGAGAATATCTGCTTCTTCTTCACGACACCTTCATCCACGAGAAACAGAAAGCTTGCGGTGTGACTGCAGTAGTAAAGCTAGCGCCTGTCCAAACAAAGACCGTAAGAAACAAAACACCAGCACTTTAAACCACTGAAATATTTTGCGATTCACCCCTCAACGATGCAGCAATGACATAAAACTTGTGCAAGTTACACAATATATAGCAATCTCCAACCATGAGCACACCATTCAGGTATCCATTGGCATGCAAGAACGGAAACAGTGGGAAATAAAATCAAGCTCGTGCAATGAACAAAGCGTTTGAGGTTTAAATATAGAACCTTTTATTTCCATTTAGAGTAAATAGTGTTGAAAATCTGAAATAAGGCTTAAATACCTACAGAACGTTTGTATTTAAATAGTCAATAACACTTTACATGCCCAAATCCAGTGACAATGAAAAATGTGTCCATTTTTGTGTCCATTATTATTCTTGTATTTTTTCTTCTTCTCCTCATATTTTCCCTTGTAAGAAAGAGTTCAAGTATAAAAATTCTCAACAGTGTAAAATAGCCCATCTGATGCATATTTAAAGCAATAGAAGCACAGCATCCATCCTCGACATTGACAATACATTCTAGTGTATGAAGCAGCATGTCCCTTCGCTCTTTTTTTCTTTTTCTTTTTTTTTTTGTCCTTTTAAACAGTTCTGGATATGACAAATGGATATAACATGCCCCAAAAACAACAGGCCTGCAATAAAACAAATGTCATACGACAGGCATTAAACTAGCTGATATTTAATGTTCTAAAATTCCAAATGTATTGAAAAAAAAAAAAAAAAAAAAGATTTGTACAGTGCACATACAGAATTGCATTTTAAATAAGTCCTACAACAACACTTTTGGTTGAGTATGTTAATAATACTACAACTAAGCCTACTCAATAACTTATAATAATAATAATAATATGCCATGAGATGAATACATTATATCCATACAGTACCGCTTCCAAGTCTGTGATCTTAGAGCGCAACATAAGTCAACTCAAAATAAATATCTTAAATAGCAGATCTCTTTAAATAGCATTACAAATGTAAGGCACACAAAGAACCCTCGGATCCTTTCGCTATAGTGCTGTTCTGTAAAGAGTTGCTCATTGAAATACATAGACCTTAGTAAGTGTGCTGGTGCTCAGTGAACATATAAAGACCAGACCGATAGCGGATAGCTTGCGGTGACTCTCCTCTCTTATCACGACTCCAGATAAAGATCCGTCGCTGATTTCGGGAAGATCCACAGGCCTGTCCCAATCCTCTTTAGGATAAGAAGTGGGAAATGTTGACAGACCCGAAGCAGGACCGGTTCCAGGGATAAAACGGCAACAGCTCAACGAACCAGTGATCTTTCCAGAGCAATCCGACTGCGTGTGTGTGTGTGTGTGTGTATCAGTGCCTGTTCCTTCCAACACAGCAGTTGCTCCCTGATTCTAGTACTAATACTGAGCAATGCCACATTATTTTTCCCTACATAGTCATCTTAGTGTGTGTGTGTGTGTGTGTGTGTGTGTTTATGTACGCCCACAGACAGACATTAACACTTAAATTTGTGTATTACGGTGTACATGTTAGTCCGTGTGTGTGTTTTGTAAGCATATAATACAATACATCTCAGTCTTTTTGTCTTTTTTTTTGAGAGTACCTTCAAATTGTTCGATGCCCGTTGTGGGGGAGCAAAAGAAAATCTCTCCTATTCCTGCACTTTGTTTTGTTTTCTTCCCCCTGTTTGCTTTGCATAGGTCAGGAGGTCAACGCAGGAGTCAGAGAAAGTGGGGACATTCAGCATCAGATAGATAAAAAGGTAGTTCACAAAACATAAAACATGCTAACACTGGATCTTTCTCCATTTCCGTCGCCACAGTTAGGTCTACTATCCCTGATTGGCAGAGTTTGTAGTTTTCGAATTCGCTGAAAAAATGCTCCATTTCCCTGATGATCAAAAAAAAATGCACTTGAGAAGACGACAGAACAAAACGAGCCCTCAAATAAATGAGAATAAATATAAAGGTAAGGGGCCCTAGAATCAAAACAATGAGGGACATTTCCGAGTATCCTTCGGAAAAACAGTCGCCTACATTAAATGACAGCATCGGGACTTAAGGTTTTCGTCTACCACAGTGATTAGTCGCTCCTTCCGCAATAAATATCCTACTCTAATATTAATCATAGTAATAAAGATAACATAATAATAATAATGATAATGAGTAAAAAGCTAGATTCCGTCCTTTCCTGCGATTTTTTTTTTTTTTTGGTTTTGATGTTTTCTTTAAATCACAGCAAGTTGGAAAGCAATGTAGTTCCCATCTCACTAATATTAATAATAATAATAATAATAATAATCTCTCTACCAATTACTATCCCCCTCCCTCGTCTTCCTCCTCTTGCAATCAACCCACAACCAGCAACTATCTTCGTCACCATCATCTAGTAGCATTCGCTGGGCGTCGACTCCCTGCGCGTCTTCCGTCCGCCGCTTTGGTTGCTATTGCATTCGTTCGGCTTGTAGTTGTTGAGGCTGGTATTGACCGAAAGCGGCGGCGGCGGCGGCGGTTCCCGGAGCCGCGGTTGCTAATGGTTGTTGCATGGCGTAGCCGTAGCCGGCGGCAGCTACGTAGCCGGTTGCGGCGGGAGAAGCCGCGTACGGATACTGCTCGTAGGCCGCGGCGGCCGCCGCTGTCGCAGCGCTAGCGTACTGAGCGTACGCAGCGCCCGTGTAGTCGATGTACGGCGAAGACGCTGTAGCGGAGGCCGTCGCTGGCTGGAGGTGAGGGATGACCATGCTGGGTTGCATGAAGGCCTGCGGGTACACATAGTGAGTTGGGATCCTGCGAGAGACAAACACGACAGCACGTTAGCATTGCATTATGGACGCCATAAATAGAAAACCACAACTATAGCGCGGCCAAAGCACCCAATTTCCAAAATTCAGTAACACCCAAGGAAATGCCTGCTAGTGATTATTAGAGATATAAGGTTGCCAAAATAGATATCTCTCAGTACAACTGTAATGTCCGGGCCACTAGCGTTAACGAAGAATTACTGTTTTCAAACAGGTTTTGCAAAACAAACAGATGCCCCTCCCCCAAACTCATGTCATTGGCTGAGTCAAGTTGCTAGTTTGGGTTAGTCTAGATGCTTAAAGGGATAGTTCACCCAAAAATTTAAATTCTGTCATTAATTTCTCACCCTCATGTCTTTCCAAACCTGTAAGAGTTTAGTTCATCTTAGGGACACAAATGAAGATTTTTGATGAAATCTGAGAGCTTTCGGTCCCTCCATTGACAGCTACCACTTTGGCACTTCAAAAAGTTCATAAAGAGATCGTAAAACGAATCCATATGAATCGAGCCGTTTAGTCCAAATTTTCTGAAGAGACTTTATCGCTTTATATGATGAACAGATTGAAGTTAGGATTTTATTCACAATTAAACATTGATCAGCGAACATAAACGGAAGCTCAACAGAACATGCTACGAAACATGAGATTGAACCTCATTGGTTCTTGCATGTCAAGCGAATCAAATTGGTTTATAATCATCATATAAAGCAATCGTGTCTCTTCTGAAAACTTTCGACTAAACCGCTCAACTCATATGGATTAGATTTACAATCTCCTTATTAACTTTTTGAAGCATCAAAGTGGTAGATGTGTAGCTGTCAATGGAGGGACAGAAAGCTCTCATATTTCATCAAAAAGATCTTATGGGTTTGGAACGACATGAGGGTTGAGTTATTAATGACAGAAATGTAATATTTTAGTCAACAGAGAAATGTTTCGATAGTCAGTGTTTACATATTTAAGGGTGAAAGTAAAGAAAAAAAAATGTATCCTCTGATAGTTAAATCGCCAAGTTAAATCCATTTGAACATTCCCTGAGTAAGTGATTGGTCAAACAACCAGATGCTCCGCCTCCAAAGTCACACCATTGGCTAAGCCACTGTTGCTATGTCAGGCTGGTCGGATTCTCAAACAAACAGAGCAATGATTGCAGGGTTTGTACTTTTTCTGGCAAATCAACCTAAAAACAAAACACTAAACTTGGTTTAGGCATTTTTTAGACAAAATTATTTTGCAAACTATAGCTACAGTTTTATTTTACTATGCCAAAAAAAATGCATAGAAAAACAAAAAAGTGGACAGGAAAAAGAATACATTGACTTTAACAATCAGTTATTAATACAGTAGTCAACATTTGAAGTGGATCAAAAAAAGTTCATCAAAGTTGTCCAAAGACAAAACGGGTATTGTTCAAAATTTATGTAATACTTTGATGAAAGGTTTTGATCCACTTCAAATGTTGACTACTGTATTTTCTTTGTTCTTTCTGGTTTTGGCAAGTGTTTATAATTTCTGTGTTTGACAGCTTGGACAAAAATTATATCGGCACAATTTGGCATGATTCATTGCGTTATTATCACAAATAAAACAATTGATTCCAAGCACAACTATGCAATATGCTTACAAAATCTTTAAATAATATTTGCATAAAGGGTGCAGATGTCATTTTTTCTACGTCACTGTTGGCCACTACTGTGTCTATGAGCCGCTGAAGTCATGCTAAAAGTCACATGCATTCAACACCCGGGTGTCGGTCGTGTGAAACGAGGGAACGTTGGACCCAGGGGAGGAGAAGAGGAGATGAGGGGAGCATTGTGAATATGTCAGGGCTACTTTGACAGCTGGACAGTTTTCAAAAAGGGACGTTGCTGGCCGTTTCCCCCTCCAACACTTAGACAATGAGCCTCGGGCTGGACAGCAAACACAGAGGGGAGTTTTGATTAAATAAGCAATCAGGAACAATGAGCCCATTCTGCCTTTCATTACGTACCCCGTCACACTTTCAGAGCGCTTTTCACATTTACTGTCTGCACTAAACAGACGGGTGAGAACTTTTTATATGAGTTCAGGGATGCATTGGATCACCAATAACTCACTAAATATGAGTCAAGAAGACAATGCAACTACATTATAGACAGGGTTCGTTCCAGGAGACTTTTCAAGCACTACTTTTTTGGTTTTCAAGGACTTCAATCAGAGATCTCACTTATCAAAAAATATCTTTCAAATTCTAAAAAAGGTAAATAGATAAAAAACAAAATGGTACAAGTAAATTACAGTGTTAACTCTAACCATTAAAAAGAATACTATGACAAAGATATCGCTTTCCTTACTCAAACTGATTTCCCCCCCATGAATATATGATTGACCTGAAAGCTGTATCATATAATTGGCTATTTATAAGCAATATCACATTCATAGCCATGCGAAATGGCTCTATATCAATATCAGATGGGCTGCAGTGCTTTAAGTCCTTTTTCAAGGGTTTTCCAGGACTTCAATTTCAAAAAGTCAAATTCAAGCATTTTAAGCACCTTGTATGAACCCTGTGTAGAAGACTGTGAGAACTGAGGTTAAGAAATTTCCAGGAAAAATTTAAGTGAATCATCTGAGCTCATGATGAAATATCTATTTTGACGTGTATGAAAGTCCCACCATGAGGATTTTTAGATGATGTTTAAGACTGGAATTTGAGCTAATCACATCCAATATTTAGTGGAAAAAGTGAGAGAATGCTTCTATCATGGCAACCCTATACATAGCACACCATTATATCAATCAAACCTGACCAAACTCAAAAAACCTCTGCCCCAAATTAAAGAAAATAAGCATAACACAGGCGTCAAGAAATCAAGAGCAACAGAACGGATTACCCACATCAACTCAAAAAAACAAAAACACAATCACTCAAAGAATACCATAAATGAGAGGAATGAAATTAAACCTTCCTTTTTCTCTCTCAGGTCAAAGGGCAAAGATGCTCCTATGAAATCTTTCATAGATGCCTTGCCAGCCTGAGGTGACAGCAGGGATTGTGTTAATATAGACTACCATAAGAGTCATCATACACAGAATAACAGTGAGAACAAACTGTAGGAAGATCACATTCAACCTGAATAGGCATCATCATCATCATCATCATCACAACAACACAAACACAAAACCACACACAGGTGACTCGTTTCAGAAATGTCAAATATAGTCCAAGATCAGGCTGGTCTGTTATTGTTAGCACACTGGGATTCATACAACTGAACAAGCAGTACCAAGTTAGAGAAATGAGAGAAATCTTGCGCAACCGCTTTAGTGTTAAATAAAGCGCAGAACACAGTGAGTGACAGCGAGGGCTGGCCGCTATTTTTGGCTTGCAAAAAGATTTCATCTTCTTTATCCGTCTAGTAAGCACTTGATGAGTATATACGACTTCTTTGACTATATATTGATATTAAGTTCTCATAACCCATCTAGGTCACTTAGGCAACCTATAAGCACTTGATCAGATGCGCAGTTGTTTCACAAGACTTATGATGAGCACATATGACTTGAGAAAAATGGATTTATAAATAAAACTGGTGATCGGGTTCTAAGAAATAAAGATTAAAAATAACTTGTTACTATGCCATCTCTAGACCACTGCAGTTCAGGAAAAGTGAGGTTTGTGTCTGTCTAAATAAAGGTCAACCTTTGTTCTGCAGATCTAGAAACCACATGTTGTCATATGTGAAGATAGAAAGATAGATCTAATCATCATCATCTGTATACGTGGTTTTTACACACTATGGGTCAGACTTACTAACATCTTACTCCAGCGCAATCGCACTTATGGCGTTAAAAACTACTGTCAGGATTTACTAAAGACAAGCGGTGAAAATTTTTTTTTTTGCGGCTAGCTTATTTATGGGAGTATTCAAGTGAATCGTGCAACGTCATTTACTAAAGTTTGCGCTAGTCAATTTACTGGTACTTTCATTTGTCCTCAGTTGATCAGAACTTTCCACTCCCATCGGCGCATTAACGGGATTGCGCTCTCACACTAAATCTGGCCCGATGTGTGATGATGGCCCAACAAAGAAAGTTGCAGAACAGGCATGACTTTGCACTCTTCAAACCTGACCCATATATTACACAGTCCCAATTTGACTACCAACACCATTTGGTTGCATTTGGCGAGGTCACAACACAGTCTAAAATGTCTGAAAGAGGATCTATTTTGCCCTTTTATAAAGTCTTGATGTTGTTTTTGGGCTCTGCTTTAATGTTGATTATTTTTATTAGAAGCCCCTCCTTCTGAAAAGCACACTGTGCTCTGATTGGTCGGCTGGAGCAGTGTGTTGTGATTGGTCGAGCGATTCGAGTGTGTTTTGGGAAATGTTCCGCCCCTTACCATAACCACCAGTTTAACACACTACTAACTAACTCAACCAGGCCCCGCCCCTTTATTCTGCGCATTAATTATTTAAATGAGGAATATTGTGACGTGTTCGTTCCCGGAAGAAACTCAAGACTACAATGGAGGCGTTTCAGGAGTTCAGAAACACTGACACTGATATAAAGAATAACTAAGAGCTTTTTCATCCTCAAACAGCAACATTACACACTAAAGACAGATGAACATGAAAAAAAAAAAAAAAAAACCATCTTTAACACAATGCACTGGTGCTAGGCGAGAGGTGCAATCTCAGTGGCACATGCTGGGCCTTGTTGAGTTTATCTCGAAGCACCCTAAACCGAGAGCGAGTGTGTGACAGTGACGAGAGAGAGAGAGAGAGAGAGAGAGAGAGAGAGAGAGAGAGAGAGAGAGAGAGAGAGAGAGAGAGAGAGAGATTCATGCGACTGCAGTGTCAGCATTACAGCCTTTGTGCAAAACAATGGTGAAGCTTGTTTTCCTTAACGCCGCACGGGTCATGTGACGAAGGCTCGCTCAGGGGGCTGTGGCATCCAGACATTTGTTTGTCACAGCAGAGGCTCACAACACGGCAAACACATGCATGCATGTCACAAACAGACACACACTCACCCACGCGCATACGCACACGCTGAGGAATCCTCCACTCATTAAATAATCACACTGAACGCCTGCGACTTTTCGACAAGCTGATCTTACAGTAGATTGTCTGCCTTTGGAGTGATATATACTACTGTATGGACTTTTTTTTCCATTTTAAAAAAATTAATACTTTTACTATTCAGCAAGGATGTGTTGAATGCAAGATTACCACATTTATAATTTTAACTTTATATTCAAAGAATACTGAAAAAAAAATGCATTACAGTTTCCACTAAAATATGAAGCCACACAACTGTTTTCAACACTGATAATAATCATAAATGTTTCTTGATCATCAAATCATCATATTAGAGTGATTTCTGAAGGATCATGTGACACTGAAGACTGGAGTAATGATGCTGAAAATTCAGCTTTGATCACAGGATATAAATGACATTTTAAAAATGGAAATATTTCATAATAATAGTGTTTGTACTGCATTTTGATCAAATAAATGCAGAGAAGCTCTCAAAAACATTAAAAAAATATGTTTGAGTGGTAGTGTAAGTTTTACACGAGCATTAGGCTAAATAAATGAACCCTCGTGTCATTCCATACCTGTATTTTCTTTCTAAAGACATAAAATAAGATGAGATTAATGAGCTGTTCATTTCCATATAGCAAACGTACATGGTGATTTTTAATGCCAAGCTCCAAAGATGGCACCAAAAAGACAATAGTCCATATGACTTGTGCTCTACATTTCAAATCTTCTGAACCTACATTGTATGAGAAACCAAAAAAGTTATTCACTGAAAAGACACAAAAGGACCAATGCATGAGTTTTGCAGTTCATTTTTAGCAAATAGCTACTTAAATTTCATCTGTTCATCACACAAAGCCACCATACTCTGTGTAAATAAAGATTATTGGAGGATGTTTTACAAGAAAATTAGTGCTGGGCAACGATTAATCGCATCCAAAATAAAAGTTTGTGTTTACGTAATATATGTGTGTGTGTACTGTGAATAATTATTTTGTATATATAAATACACACATATGCATGTATACGTTTAAGAAATATTTGCATGTATATAGCATATATATATTTATACATAATTTACATTACATATAAATATTGTATATATAAATTATTTTTTCTTAAATATATACATGCATGTGTATTTTTACATACAAAATAATTATACACAGCACACATACATATTATGTAAACACAAACTTTTATTTTAGATGCGATTATTGTTGCCCAGCACTAAAGAAAATACTATTTCAGTCTTTCTACTATAAAATTTCATGTTTAATTCAACGCATGCTTCAAAAGGATGCTTTTTTGGCGCTTGGCATTATAAAAATGATCAACTTTTGTTGTATGGAAAAGAGCATCTCAGACATCCACCATAAAAGAGAGTAAATTTGTAGGGAGAACTGTCCGGTTGGTTTAAGAAATCATACAGAAATGGATGACAGGGAATGTACAAGCACATCATCACCGACTCTAGGGACTCTGGATCCACTGCAGGACGCCTTATAGGGCCAGAGAAAAGAGAGACAGAGAACGAGAGCTGAAAAAGAGGAGAAGTGAACAGACACAATGGAGATGGGAGAGAACGGTGAAGGGTGAGTATGTGTCAAAGTCTCTGTGGTGTGAGTGTGACAGGACTCCCAATCAGTGAGCAAAATAAAACCGCAACGTGCAAGTTTGTAGTCGGGCTGTTGGGTTGGCGTGAAGAGGGATCAACAACGGCACACAAAACAAAAATGGCACGCAAGACACCAGAAAACACAACAAAGGTGAAAAGAAACCAAAATGATCAAAAAACACAAGCTCCAGCAATAAAAAACGTGAAGAAAATAAAAGGAAGCAAACTTTGCTCCGTGGCAAAGTCATCACTCCTCCACAACACGGAAACTCAGCACCCCAAAAACCAGCCTTTTTCCATTAAAATTAAAAAAATGCACACAGTTAAGCTATCAACACCACTTCATAACGGTAAAAAGGCACACACAGCTCTATGTACTATTAAAAGTGAAAGTCCAAACCAAAATAAAACCAACGTACATGCATCTGTAATCACCATTTTCGAGCTTGTGTGTTTGAGTCTACAGGCACTGTAGCTACAGATCTGCACTATTCCTCAAACCACCAGTTATCTTAACCCAAATCGAGCCTGTCGGACCAGAGAAAGATAGACAACATTGAGTCAGGCTGTAATGTCCAGTGTAAACTCACACACTGTACACACACACACACACACACACACACATTTACACACATTCTCTCAACATCAAAGAATTAGATAAGATTCAGAAATAACATCATGTCGTCCCTAACATCCATGTATTTTAAATAGTGCTGGGCAACGATTAATCGCGATTAATCGCATCCAAAATAAAAGTTTGTGTTTGTGTATAATTTTTTTGTGTGTGTATATATATATATATATATATATATATATATATATATATATATATATATATATATATATACACACATACAAACATATGCATGTATATATTTAAGAAATATTTGCATGTATATATCATTTATATTTTATATAGATTTAAATATTTTATATATAAATAAAAAATAATTCTTAAATGTATACATGCATATGTGTGTATTTATAAATACAAAATACACAGTACACGCACATATATTATGTAAACACAAACTTTTATTTTGGATGCGATTAATCGCGATTAATCGTTAAAATCCATTTGTTAATGACATATCAAAGCCTCTGTGATGTCATAATATGGTCTTAAACCTGGTTTGATATTTAAAACTACCACTGAACACATGCATAATCAACCTATTCTAGATGTTCCCGTTACTCACCCATATGGTCTTTGGATGAAAGCTGGGTGAATCTGAGGGACGCCGAAGGTGAAACCTGCGCACAAAGACAGCATTTACACTACTAATATTATATAATCCTAATAAACCTGCTAAAGATGACGGTAGATGAAGTTAAACATTAAATCTGCTGAGTCAGTGCATACATGATCTACAGTTAATCACACCATAACATCTCTAATCTCCTTTACAGTCACTGCTTACAATCAATTAAGAGCCGAGTAAACATCTGCGCATTTACAAAGCAACTATGGAATGGAAAAAATGTTGCTGGAACATAATGCATCGGCGGTTTGTCAAGTCATTGTGTAGATATGTAAATGAGCAACGGCATTGGTGTGCAATGGCTTCCACTCATGAATATTATTTTCATGTCTTTGCTCTTCAAGCCTCACCTGGCTGCATGACCCGTGGCTTAGCTCCGAGATAAGCCAGGTTAACGTTGGCCTTTCTCCCGTCAATGATGGGGTTTGGGTCTTTACAGGCTCTGTCTGCAGCGGAGCGGTCTGCCATGGTCACCTACAGAACAAAAACAGAAGTGTGGAGCATGAGACATACACACTGAAGCAACAAATGCTCTAAAAACTAGGCTAATTCTGGTAACAAATACAAACCCACACTTCAATTCCCCTATTTGGTACAGAGCAACCACATTGCAGACCTAACATAATTCATGACCTCTACCCCAAATCAGGCTTTTAACACGAGATTATTTGGTGTTTATTCATATGTCTAGCAACAGAAATCATTAAAGACAGGTCACTTAAGCTTTTTATATCTTTGTGAAACATGTATGAGGATTTTAGTGTTGTGAAATCCACAAGGGTCCTTTAACTTCTGCTGTGTGGACTGTCAAAACCTTACAAGTTGGCTTGTTTACTCACTCTTATCAGGGTGCTTCTAGTCAAACTCGACAGCTGAGCCAACAAAGGCCTGTTTTAGTTATCAATTGTGCACTTTATTCGGTCAGAAATGACTATTCTCACTATCAACGCGCAGTTTGAATTTATACTCGTGTAGTTTAGATTTAAAGGGTCCGTTCACCACCCCAAAAAATATCACCTGCATTTTACTCCAAATTTGTTTGACATTCTTGAAATTAAATTGTCAAGCAAAATGACAGTCACATTCACCGTTTATTTGCATTGCATCTTTTTTATCCATATAATGAGAGTGAATGGGGACTGGAACATTCCGCATAAGATCTCGTTTCGTGTTCGACAGCACACGAGGGTGAGTAAACGAAACTTTCATTTTGGTGTGAACTGTCCCTTTTACAGCATATAGGTTTCAATATCAGTCAGTGAAAGAAATGAATGTAGACAATTCTTAACGTTTTAAGCATTCGAGCACGCGCGCTACGCATAAACTTATCTCTGCTTCATTACATCTGATGAGTTGACATTTAAATATGTTGTGTCATGCTGTCACACACAGCGTGTTTGTTTCAAAGTTTACGTCTGACAGCTTCCAATCTCATACTTACAAATCCATAACCCCTGGACTTTCCAGTCTGTCTGTCGGTAATCACCACAGCCTCTTCAATTTCGCCAAACACTTCAAAATATTTCCTTAGACTGGAATCCGTCGTATGATACGGAAGACCACCGACAAATATCTTGGTGTAAGTGGTGTCCTTTTGCGTGGTATGCATCCTCACAAAAAAATGCTCTCAAGTGCAAAAAAATAAATAAAAGGCAAAGAAGATAGTGCAATTTAGGCTTGATAATGACAGTATCGCTATTTTAATAGGCTACGCTCCTTTAAAATATACACTAGAAGTTACAAAAAGCAATAGCTGTTAAATCTAAAACGCACGCGCGCAGATGGGTTTAATGTCAGAGGTAGATTAATGTGGAGCGGATTGAGCCAAGGATCATCAGGTGGGTCGAACTCCTCTTCCAAACTGACGTGACTTCTAAAAAGTGCGTGTGACCCATTCCTAAAAGCAGCCGGTGAAACAAACCACACCCCGATGGGTTTGAGGGAGGACCGAGCGAGCGAGCGCACGCGCGGAGCAACAGCTGGACGGCGCACAACGGGCATCTGTGTGCCTTTGTTCAACATTTCATACTACAGTTGTTGTTTCTGTAAATGCATGTGCATTTGTGTGTGACAGACAGAAAGAAATACTCCAAACGCGACACTGGAGAGCCTAGATTAAAGCAACCTAAAGGGATTTAATGCTGGTCTTGCAACCTTGCCTGGCCTGGATGGGAGACCAGCAAACTATCTTACGCTGGTTTAACATGTTTTTAGAGGAAATGCATGGTGGCAATTGCTGGCAGAACCTCTAGTTCTACGAATGCATGACCTTATGAATTAAAAAAAAGAATAAGATAATGATTGTATGCTAAATTTCAATAACCTAAACCATTAATTTGAATAATTTCCAGCATTTTTGTCAAAAATGTATTTGGTCCTCTAAACAAGTATCGGCTTGATATGAATATAGCATTTTGACTACTTTAACGTTAATGCAATTTTATGTGAAAAAAATGAGGTTGGCAAATGGCTGAATCGGGAACATTGGAGATCCCATGAATTTAGAGGCCGCCGTTTACATGACACTGTTTTCAACTAAAAACGGAAAACTTTTAATGCGGTTATAGGCGTTCATTTACACGACAACAGCGTTTTTGAAAACGCAAACTTTTAAAAACGGGCTTCAAAGTGCATGTTTTTAAAAACGATACCGTTACTGTCTCCAAGTAAACTACAAAAACGCAAATCTATGAAAACGGTGATCGCATGCGTGTTTTGTCTATTCATTACAAAGTGACATCGCCACCTACTGGCATGACGGCAGAATACAGCGTTTAACGGGGATGGTTTTGACAACATTGTCATCTGTAGGCCTACAAAGAAACAACTTTTCTGTTTTTAGTACATCGTTGCGATGTAAACGTAGCCTTAGCATAAAGTATTTCAAATGTAGTTTGGTGGATTATGTTCATAGTTCAAACGTTATAAGCAAAACAAAAAAATGGCCTACACACACCTTCGTCTTGGTCACTAATATAGGCTACTCATGGTTATCAGTAGATAAGCACAGAAGCCAGCATTTCTTATCAGCCGGATCGCGTCCGTTGGAAGATCTTGGCAGGTGGCGAGTGTAAGAGAGGTAAAAGTAGTCGAAAACATAGAAAGATACACAGATGTGAACGGATGCGTTTCAAATGCTGTTTCTCTGTAACTAGAAACACAAAGTGAGTGTCTGGACATGTTTCCTGCGTCTCCAGGATATTTGCAGCGTAAAAGCATTACAAAAATTGTGTAGTCAACACCTTTCGTTTCTATCTATCTATCTATCTATCTATCTATCTATCTATCTATCTATCTATCTATCTATCTATCTATCTATCTATCTATCTATCTATCTATCTATCTATCTATCTATCTATCTATGTGTACACAAGTAAAACAATATATATATGAAGAGTTCAGATGCAAAAACCTCTAAATGCCATCTGAAATTTTCTTAAAAGAATGATCATTTTTATCAAGCTTGTATATTTAAGTTCAGTAATTTCACTTAAATGACAATTAATAGGTAATCTTCATTGCCATTTAAGTGAAATTATTGAATTTAAATATACAAGCTTGATAAAAAAAGATCATTCTATAAGAAAATTTCAGATGGCATTTAGAGGCTTTTGCATCTGAACTCTTCATATACACACACACACGATTTTAGGTTAAGATATATGATTTTTATATATACAAGTAAAATTATACATAAACACGCACACACACACACACACACACACACACACACACACACACACACACACACACACACACACACACACACACAAAGTACATATATATTATACACAAGGTTTTAAGTTAACACACATTTAAAGTGTGTCTTTAAATGAGTGAGTCACTGAAGCTAATATATACAGTATATATTTTATATATTAGCTTCATTGACTGGCATGAATCTTTTGCATGAATCTGTACAGATATCCCATGTATTTCTAATAACATGATGCAACATGTACATGCAAATAGTTTTAGATGGAAAATAGCATGTCATACTTCATGACACTGCTGTCTTTTAATCGCAACATCAGTTAATAATTAATTAAAGTATAGATTAACATTCTAACATTTCTTTGACACATGTGGAAGGTGCATCTTTACAACAATCCCCAACAATTACACCTGACGTCAGGCCATCCCGATCTCCTCCGGGACAAAAAACAACAGACGAGTTCCTCCGTCTCCATATAACCAGGAGGAACATGATATATCCCCAGGTGAATTATTGAACAGTCTTCTCATTTCCACCATTCAACTTCCAAAGCACTCGGCTGATGGAGTTTTTGTGGAAGCTTGCAACCTGAGAACTGGTGTGTGTGGTGCGACCTGCCAAGCCATGTGGAGATCCTGACGCCTGTGGACGGATAATTGAGGCTTTATATTAAAAAATGTCAGGAAGGAACTTGATCCTGAACGTCCATGAGTCGAGTGATTTATTCATGCCGGCCACGCGCTCATTAAGCTTGAATGGAGTTCAGTTTCAGCGCGATCACAAAAGGAGGCCTATCTTCTTTCAGGAGCTTGTCTACGTTTACCTACAACACACTGACCTGATCTTTTCCCTGTCATGAGTTTCACCCGCTGCATAACAGCAAACAATTTCACTGACCGCACTGTCAAAAAATATTGTTGGTTTAACTTAAAAAAAGCAAGTTACCTGGTTGCCTTAAAATTTTGAGTTCATTGAAATTAAAAATTTGAGTTTAGACAATGTAGGGTTAGGGTTAGGTTAGGTGGTTTGATGAAATAGAAACTCAAAATATATTATTTGAACCACATTAATTAAGTTGAGTTGACAAAAGATAAAAAGTTGTGATAAAAAAATCATGATTTTTTTTTTATTGGGTTCAATACAGGTTAAGCTCAATTGACAGCATATGTGGCATAAAGTTGATTACCACCAAAAATTGCACCAAATACAAAAGCAAAAATCAAAGTTTACATTGAGACACTTACAATGGAAGTAAAATGAGAATTCAAAAGCAGAAATTGATTTATAAAAGCACCTACATTGACTCTTTCATTCATTGACCTCACTGTCAAAAAATATTGTTGGTTCAGCTTAAAAAAAAGCAAGTTACCTGGTTGCCTTAAAATTTTGAGTTCATTGAAATTAAAAAATTGAGTTAAGACAATGAAGGAGATTGGTTTGATGAAATAGAAACTCAAAATATGATATTATTTGAACCACATTAATTATTTAAGTTGATTTGACAAAAGATAAAGTTGTGATAAAAAAAAAAATCATGATTATTTTTTTTTTACAGT
>NC_138230.1:43584187-43634187 GCF_964197995.2 Scardinius erythrophthalmus | reverse complement strand
TTGTTCCAATTTTTTTATTAAAAATGTAAACCCAACGGTTGTGTTTGTCCATATTTGACACATTGTTCCAATTTTTTTATTAAAAATGTAAACCCAACGGTTGTGTTTGTCCATATTTGACACATTGTTTCAATTTTTGAATTAAAATGTTTAAACCCAATGGTTGTTTGTCCATATTTGACACATTGTTTAATTTTTTAATTAAAAATTTAAACTCATCGGTTGTGTTTGTCCATATTTGACATATTGTTTAAATTTTTAAATTAAAAATGTAAACCCAATGGTTGTGTTTGTCCATATTTGACACATTGTGTTTGTCCATATTTGACACAGTGTTTCAATTTTTGAATTAAAAATTTAAACCCAATGGTTGTTTGTCCATTTTTGACACATTGTTTCAATTTTTGAATTAAAAATGTAAACCCAATGGTTGTTTGTCCATATTTGACACATTGTTCCATTTTTTTTATTAAAAATGTAAACCCAACAGTTGTGTTTGCCCATATTTGACACATTGTTTCAATTTTTGAATTAAAATGTTTAAACCCAACGGTTGTTTGCCCATATTTGACACATTGTTTCAATTTTTGAAATTAAAATGTTTAAACCCAACGGTTGTTTGTCCATATTTGACACATTGTTTAATTTTTTTAAATGTTAAACCCAACGGTTGTGTTTGTCCTTATTTGGTTACAAACATTCTTCAAAATATCGTCCGTTGTGTTCAGAAGAACAAAGAAATTCACACAGGTTTAGAACAACTCAAGGCTGACAGAATTTAAATTTTTTGGGTGAACTATCCCTTTAAGACACAGTGGCTAAGTTTATGTTTAGGTTTTCATCGGCTTTAATTATTCATCTAATAAAGATAATATTAAATATACCCAAAATCAAAGTTGTGGGGAAAAACATAGCTCTTTAACATTCAACATAGGCTATTATATATAACCACTGTCGACTCACTCATATTCCCTTCATTATGAATTAATGAAATCATTTTAAAGCCTAACAGTTACCTCATTTCCGTCCAGACTGCTCGGTTTCACGGGTTCAACCACCGTGATTTTGGAGCTCCCGCATCCCATGTTTATCTCTCAGGATTGCGCGCGCTCTCGGTGCGAATTCTATTCGAATACGCGTAAAGTTCTTAAACATTCCAACACATGATCCACGAGCGCGCGAGTATCGTCGTCACGGACTCTCTGCGTTGCTACGGTTCGTTGCTACAATAAATCTGACCCTGTTCCAGAGGTCACGTCACCTGTGATGTTGCCTTGACTCTGTTCGTCCAAAATAAAACACAGGTTTATTCTGGTAATTGATTATTAGAACAAACGTGTCATCGAGAGTTAAATAGTCACTAGTTTATTTCGAAACTCGTTTATTTAGAATTTTAACTCATTAACTAAATATCTGAACAAGACACTGTTTTATTACTATTTTGTGTTTTTTAAAATAAATAAAACTTTATTTTTATTAGTAGCAAAACTGTTATGATCCTTTTTTTTTATTCTATAGGAATTTCAGTTTGTCTTGTAGGATCTTATTTGATTTTTAGAATCTTATTGGACATTGTCATATTTTTAAATGGAATATTTCAAAAGTTTGCATTAGGCTATTAAATGCATTTATTTATTTATTTATTAATTAGGCTATATCTTGATTTTATAAACTAAATATAAACAAGCTGTAAAAATACAATAGGCTACCTTCTGTTATATTTTTTATTTTATTATTTATCATTTTTACACAATAAACATTGAAATAAATATTTAAATAGTTGATTTATATGTTTGCATAGCTGTAAAAAAATATTATGATGCACTTTCATATTTTAAGATTGAAGTTCTGCGTTTGCACTCTTAAAAATAAAGGATTTTTACTGGCATGGGAATCTTTAACATTCATGGCACTTTATTTATAGTGGATTTATAGTGGTTTTTTTTCTGTAGATTTTTAGAACGTTCAACACTTTGAAAAAAAAGGGTTATTCTTTAAAGAATGTTCACTGAAAGGTTCTTCTATATGGCATTGCTGTGAATATCCCCTTTTGGAAATTTTATTTTTAAGAGTGAATGATGGGACAAATGTGAAACAAAAATCTGTCTATATAAGGCAAATGCTGCAAAATTAATGGTTTCTGTAGGGTTAAATGTTTCCAACACACAGAATTTTTGTTTACAAAGCTCAATCAGTTTCTCTATGGTCAATTTACTGTGGATTCGTCGGCAGCCTGGGAACCAGTTAGATGTAATAATGCCACATAATAGACCACAAGAATCCCAATGGACATGCAGCTCACAGGCAGTGTTTTAATTTCCTTTTATTTGCTGCATTTGGCTTGACAGGTCATCATTATGTCACCTAGACACAGATGCAAACATACCAACATATCCTTTGGATGACTAATCAGACTTATTGCCATGCAGCACTCAAAGATGCAATAAAATGAATTGTATTTAGTTAATAATATCTACTAGATTTTAACTAAACAAACAAACAAACAAACAAACAAACAAACAAACAAACAAACCCTCATTTAGTTATTAATATAAATAGTACTGTCAAGGAAAAATCTGCATTAAATGTACTGTATTAAAATAAGCCTTCATAAATACATATAAATAAACAAATAAATACATTATATTTAATAAATATAATTTATTGCAAAATATGATTAATAACATAAATACACAAATATACATTTAATATACATGCACTTTAATATACATGCTTATAAATGTGCCAATACAGCTTCTTGAGTCCTAAACTGAATTTTCAATTTGTTTCAATTCTGTTCAAATTTTCAGTTGTTTCAATTTTTAAATAAAAATGTTAAACCCAATGGTTGTGTTTGTCCATATTTTACACATTGTTTCAATTTTTAAAATAAAATTCTTAAACCCAACGTTTGTGTTTGTCCATATTTGACACATTGTTTCTTTTTTCAAATAATTTTTTAAAACCCAACGGTTGTGTTTGTGCACATTTAACACATTGTTTAAATTTTTAAATGAAAATTTTAAACCCAACATTTGTGTTTGTCCATATTTCACACATTTTTTTAATAAACATTTTAAACCAAGTGGTTGTGTTTGTCCATATTTGACATATTATCATTTTTTTTAAATACAAATTTTAAAACAAACGTCGGTGTTTGTCCATATTTGACATATTATCATTTTTTTAAATACAAATTTTAAACCCAACGGTGGTGTTTGTCCATATTTGACCCAGTGTATCATTTATTTATTTTTTAGAGTGATTTGATTTTTTATTTGATTTTTTAGATTCAGATTAGATTAAACTGATTTAGACTGGATTGAATCAGAACGTGAACTTCTTCTGAACTTCCCCATCATAAACCCGAGCAGATCCGCTTCTGGCGCGCGCGCGCATTCACGCCAGAAGATGGTGGTGTCGCTCCTCTTTCCTCCAGCCAACAACACCCACAAACCCTGAACAACCCCGCCTGAAATAAAGCCCTGCAAATGAGAGAAGCTCTTATAGCCTCCTGCCTTTACCCAGCCAATGAAGTCAACTGACAGGGCGGTGAGAGCGACTCGACACACTCAACTTGTGAAGTTCGGTCAGAGATTAAACTGTTGTGAGACTCAGCTTGGTTGAGACTCACCATGGCGCCCAGTCAGGGGTCCAGGATGCTTAGTAAAGATGATGCGAATTATAAACTTCACTTTCGGATGATTAATGAGCAACAAGTGGAGGACATCACCCTTGACTTCTTCTACAAACCGCACACCATTACTTTACTTACGTTCACCGTCGTCAGCATAATGTACTTTGCGTTTACGAGGTGAGTGAACGGAACACACATCACGTGACTGACAGCATCTTACGAGTCCAAGTCATTTCAGTTCAAAAGGGTTAAATGGTATGATGATGTTTGTTACAATTTTGCCAGACTTGATTAACAGTGTTGACTCAAAATCTAAGGGTATGTTTAATCAAATTAGTAAAGTGGGACACTTTTTGGTAAATTGCATTTTAAACAACCTAAATCAGTTAGAATGTATTAAAATTGTATGTGTTTTGTTTAAATAGATTGTAATGAAGGCCACTATGGTGAAATTTTCCCAATTTATGTATTTATTAACAAACTGTTTATCTTTAAACACCATTTGACACCCTCTTCAGCAAACTCAAATCAACTTTCTCGGCTCAAATTTCTGATTTTGTACATATTCTTTTCTGAAGAAAGACATATAAGTAGTGATGAAAGCCAAATTGTTAAATGTTATGTCTGGACATTTACTGAGTGATCCACTATTTTGGAGAGGGAGGTCAAAATGACAATTTTCACATGAGATTTGGAGCCAAGATTTGATTTTTGACCACTAAAAAAATGTGTACAATTTACTCATGGAGCCGCATTAAGATCTCCATATGTCTGGACTTGAACCATATAGGGCCTTTAAAATGAAGATACAAAACGAAAAGTTAGTTAAGAACCAGAATCTAAAAGGATATTAAGATATCTTTAATACTTCTTGAGTTACAACCATGCAAACTTGGGGCAAAAAACCCAATAAGTGTTTTTTTTCCATTTTTGAACTGTCACCGTTGGCATATAACGCAACAAAGATTGATAAAGTCAACATATTTAACTAATAGACCCACCAATCTCTGTGTAAAAATAAAATAATGATGGTTACATCTTTCTATAGTCATTTTTACCCCCCTTAAATTTGGCTCCAAATCTCAGGTGAAAATAGTTATTTTGACCCTCCTCTACAAAACGGTGAATTACTCAGTAAATATACATCCATGACATTTAATATTTTGGCTTTCCTCTTCATTTATGTATTTCTTTCACCAGAACAAAAATGACACAGAATGAACCACTAGTATCTCAGTGATTAACACTGGTCTACATTATTCTCCATTCATTTGCCACGCCTGGTGACAGTGTGTGAAAGGTGACATTTTCATGACTCTGATATGTTATCTTTACCTCATGTTTTATTGTGGCAGGGATGATGGTTATCCTGATAATAACCTGCGTGTTGGTCTCCTGCTGGTCGTCTCTTTCTTTCTTGTTATCAGTATTCTTGCATTCCCCAACGGTACAGTCATTCTCAGTTTGAATGTACAAATAAGATACAAACACTTTTTAACTGAGTGCTTTCATTACAGGGAAATTCTTTCTTTACTCGCTCTCATATCTTTTAAAACCCATTTGACTTTATTTCTTCCAACATAAACGCAAATATTTAAAGCTGAATATCCAAGCTTCTCAATGAAAGCACAAGCATTTACTTAAAAATAGTGAATCATACAGATATTCAACATACTTGATGGCTACTTTTCCATTGTTTTTTTAGGTCCTTTCACAAGACCGCATCCTGCAATATGGCGCATGGTTTTTGGTGAGTCTTTTCTTTTGTGTTCACTTATCAGCATCTCTGTTTATTTAACCTGCGGTGTCTTGATTTATTGGTGCTTTTGTCAGGTCTCAGTGTCCTTTACTTCCTCTTCCTGGTGTTCCTCATCTTCTTGAACCTGGATCAGGTGAAGACGCTGTTGTATTGGATGGATCCCAATCTACGTTACGCCACACGAGAAGCAGATATCATGGTGAGCTTAGATATGGCTTATTTAAATATTTCATCACATTGTTTTTATGCCAAAAATAAAAAAAAACTCTGGGCAACTCAGTCATTATTTATTCACAAAGATCACCTGACTTCTCCACTCTGGTTTCTACCATCTTTTATCTTGTTGAGATATGTTACTCCAGGTATTATTTTCCACCATGGATCCTTGGCTTTCATTGGAGTCTCATAATAACTCTATTTACATTACAAGATAAACAGAGACTCTTGCTGTGATTCATAAGTCAAATAGAGTTCACTTTTTCAGTTGCATTGGTTCCAGAAGTGTTTTTTCCATTCATTTTCCCCATAGGAATAAAAAAAAAAGTCTTCGTTAAAGCATTATAAGCCATGCACCAAGCCAAAAAGCAAAAAATTCAAGCAAAAAAAATATTTGAAAATCAGACAGAAATACAAAGTCACAAGATTTAACGATTTTAGTGAGGGAAAGAACTACAGTTCCACAAAGCATTGGGATCGGATTAAAAACAATGGAGAAATATAAAAATACTAATTTAAAATGTTTAGTGTATTGCAAAATACAGTATATATATAAATGTTTAAAGCGAAGCGAGACTTTACGTCATTCACAGTGTTTCATGGGAGTGGGCGGAGCTAAATAACTATTTTGGTGTTTTGCTTGTTGCGACTTTCTGATTGGTGGAATTTTCTGTACAGCATCATGGGTAATGTAGTTTTTCACCACAAATTCCAAGGTTAATGCGATTATTTTAAAAACTGAGTTGAAATAGTGTGGGCTGATGGTTTCAACAGAAGGTAAAACCATTGTTTAACAACCTTGTAGCTCACAGTAGGTCTGTCTTTAAAGGTTTATAAGTTATCCTTAAAAATCAATTTCCCTATAGAAAATGAATGGAGGAGTTTTTACTTCTGGAACTGACTGTTGTGCTCTAATGAATAAATAAAATAATTAAATAAATGAGTGTGCTCACTGCAGTGCTATTTTATTTTTTATTTTATTTTTATTACAGTTTTATTAATATTATTAATTATTTTTATATTTTTAGTTTTCATTTATAAGTTAAAGTTTTATTAATTTCTTTATGTGCTGTTTAATTTTATTCTTCTTTCAGTTTTAATTTTTAGTTGGTTTTAGTTTTTATTTCTTTCCAGTTAATGCTTCAACTTTAGTGCCATTGCCAACAAGGCAACATTTCTAATTTTAATTAGTTTTTTTTAACTAATGTTTATTTTTTTATTTCAGCTTTATTTCAACGAATAGAAATGTCTTTAATGGTTTTAGTTTCAGTTCACAAAAATAACCCTGGTTCAGTGTCATATAATCTGAGATTTCCTGCATAATATAATCTTTGTCGATGGCTCCATGATAATCGCATTCATTTCTATAGCCGATCATGGTCACGGCATACTTAGATTATGTCTGAGCTGTGTAGTTTAATACCCTCCCTTATTAAGTGTGTGTGTTTCTAATCCAGTGAATCATGATTAAGCTTTCTGTAAGAGGTTTCCACAGTCTGGCTGCGGACGTTCAGCCAATAGGATTATTTGAAGCTCTGTCCATTGACATCAGACTCCATGTCCTTCACTGTCTCTCACTGTATCTGATTTTAACCAAGGGAAAGACAGCTTGGCACTTAAAGGGATACTTCACCGATTAGCATTAAGCTTTGTATCAGTAGAAACCCGGTAGTATTTTCGAGTGACCGTGCTTTCCTCCGTCATGTCTCCCTGAGACGAGAGATTTCTGGATTGTGTGTCTGGAAAAAAAACTCAGATGACGCAAAAATCGCCATTTAGCTCATCAGAGGCTTTTCTTTCCAGAGGCGAGAGACTCCAGCCAGTAGGAGGAGCTTGTTCCGCATGTCTTCAACCCGCCCATAGGGGGATCTTAACATAAAACGACGTCTTTTCAGTTTCGGGTCGACTAGTAGCCTAGTCGTATCATTTCTCCCGATACTGTCCTCTGTAATTGGTAGGCGTGGCTTGGGAGTGGCCTCGTAGGGCAGCGGAGCAAGTGCATTCTGGGAGTTGTAGTCTTTCATCCACATGAGCCAAAAATACATTTTCTGGCTTTTCTCAGTCTAGAAGGCACCAACTTCTAAAATAATTTCACATTTCTACTAAATAAATGACCCAATTTAAATACACATTCATCTTTCCAGCGCTGAAATATCCCTTTAAGGTCCTTGCACACTGAGTCTGAAATTTTCGTATGTGTTTTTTCATATTCGTGATCAAAACACCTCTGAAAATGCTTGCTACGTATGCGAAAAACGCAGAAAAATTGAACCCAATCCTAATTTTTTTATGACGGACGAAAGTTGATTGACACAAAGTGAGGTCGTATTTATTTTTTAACGTGCGCAAATTTCGGACTCGGTGGGCAAGGACCTTTACTGTACATGCATTCGACGTATTTATTAAATTTAACCCCTTTTTTTTTTACAGGAGTATGCGGTAAACTGTCACAACATCACGTGGGAGCGCATCATGAGTCACTTTGACATCTTTGCCTTTGGTCATTTCTGGGGCTGGGCGATGAAAGCTCTGCTCATCCGCAGCTACGGTCTCTGCTGGACCATCAGCATCACATGGGAGCTCACAGAGGTAATGCATTGATGTGTTTGAAAGAAGTCTCTTAAGCTGTCTGCATTTATTTGATAAAAAAAATACAGTAATATTGTGAAATATTATTCCAATGTAAAACAGATGTGAATATATATATAGTAAGCTGTAATTTATTCCTGTGATCAAAGCTGAATGTTCAGCATCATTACTCCAGTCTTCAGTGTCACATAATCCTTCAGAAATCACTCTAATATGATGATTTGCTGCTTAAGAAACATTTATGATTATTATCGATGTTGAAAACAGTTGTGCTGCTTAGTATTTGTGTGGAAACCGTGATGCATTTTTTCAGAATTCTTTAAAAAAGTTCAAAAGAACTGCATTTATATGCAATAGAATTTTTTGTAGCGTTAAAAATGTCTTTACTGTCACTTTTGGTTGGTTTAATGCGTCCTTGCTGAATAAAAGTGGAATATTTAGTCTATCTGTAAAGGCTTTTTGGATTTGATTTTTTATTTGACACCATGAGTGGGTGGGTGTCTTTCCCAATCGAATACCTTGGAATTAAGGACTGATTAAGCAACTTCCTCAACTCCATACTTAGTAAGCTGCAATAATTACTGTAAAGGAAGTATGACGAAATGTTCTTTGACTAAGAATGTATTTAATCAAATATAAAAGGTAAGCCCTGATCATTTTTATGTATGACTATGACTACTGATTGAGGCAAGCTTGTTTAAAGTCCCCCTGTGGTGAAAATCCAGCTTTTATATGTCTATGTGGTGTTTTTAATATGCTTTAAGACAAACCATGTGTAAATTCATAAGTCGACGCCATTACTGAGTATTTTCTCCTTAAAGGGGGGGTGAAATGCTATTTCATGCATACTGAGTTTTTTACACTGTTAAAGAGTTGGATTCCCATGCTAAACATGGACAAAGTTTCAAAAATTACATTTCTGTTCCAAAAATGCTCCTTCCGGTTTGTCACAAGTTTCGGAAAGTTTTTTTTCGAGTATGGGCATGTGTGACGTCAGCTGGGGCGGAATTTCCTTATACGGGTCCTAAGGGCACTTCTCCGGAAGGACGCGGGCGCGCGCGCACTCGTAGACCAGAGCATGAGAGCGAAAGCAGTTCGCCATCAAAGCGCTGTGCTCGGCTTTAGGGAAGTCAATATCACCAAAGAAGTGGGTTTTTGGTTGCCAGGGCAAGACAACCCTGCACAGATTCCCAAAGAACCCAGCGTTAAGGAACCCGTGGATGGAGTTTGTTTTTCCAGAGCATCAACGGAGGTTGTGCAAGACTGTTTGCTCCCTGCATTTCGACGATGCTTGTTTTATAAACAAAGCCCAGATCGACGGATTTGCAAATCGTCTAATGCTTAAGGATCGAGCAGTCACAATGATAAAGGTTCGCGGTCGTGCGTTGGAACCGCAGGCGGTGAGTAAAACTGCTTCTATTGTCTCTGTGTGTTGTTAGCTCGGCACGTTAGCACAGCTCTAGCTCCGCCATCACGGTACGCCTTCAGCCGCTCGTTTTTTTCCGGAAAGACTCGGTACAGCCTATCTTTCTTTTATAAATATAATAAAACTAAAGACTTTTTGGAGATATGAAGGATGCAGTACTACTCTATAGGTACTCAAGATTAACAGGAGATTGAGTGAAAATGAGCATTTCACCCCCCCTTTAAAACTGCAGTCTCAAAAACACGCTTTGAAATCGCTGGTGTTTCTGACGTCACAAACTACCTTGTAACCAATCAGATCAACGTGTGATCGTCAACCAGTGGATCTCTGAGCTGAGTGAGTGAGTGGAGGTGGGGCTCATTTGCATATTCATAGAACCGCGTATACTAAATGAGGCAAGGGTGTCGAGTTACATTCAAACTATTTTAAGGCATAATAATTGTTTTTCAAGGGAAAAATGTTTAAATGTGTCATTTTGGTGATCAAAGAGGAGTTTTAAGGGATACAATTATTGACTACAGGGGGACTTTACTTCCAGGCGCTTATGAGTTGAAACCAGATTTACAGACCTCATCATCACAATGCACAATAGTGTCTCAGAGTTGAGCGGTGAAAACCACCTGGATTGCCATAGAGGGCATAACACAACCTGTTGCTTTATCTGTCTCTCTCTATCTTTCTTCCTCATTCAGTTGTTCTTCATGCACCTCCTGCCAAACTTTGCAGAGTGTTGGTGGGATCAAGTCATTCTTGACATCCTGTTGTGCAATGGAGGAGGCATTTGGCTTGGCATGACTGTGTGTCACTTTTTAGAGATGCGTACCTACCACTGGGCCAGTATCAAGTAAGCTCATTTTACCATCAATCTGTGTCTGAAACCAACACTTGTAATAGGCTTGATATATAAATATATATATATATTAGTGTTGCAGAAATGACACTCATTTAAAGTCCCCTGTCGTCAATAGTTTTATCCCTTAAAACTCATATTTGGTCACCAAAATGTCATATTAAAATGTATTTTCTTCTTCTTGCCTTAAAATATCTTGAATGTAACTCGACACCCTTGCCTCATTTAGTATGCGTGGTTCTATGAATATGCAAATGAGCCCCGCCTCCACTCACTCACTCACTCAGCTCAGAGATCCACTGGTTGACGATCACACGTTGATCTGATTGGTTACAAGGTAGTTTGTGACGTCAGAAACACCAGCGATTTCAAAGCGTGTTTTTGAGACTGTCTTTGGTTCACTGCAGTTTTAAGGAGGAAATACTCAGCAATGGTGTCGACTTATGAACTTACACACGGTTTGTCTTAAAGCACATTAAAAACACCACAAAGACACATAAACAACATTAAAAGCTGGATTTTCACCACAGGGGGACTTTAAACCTTAAAGTTAGTACCTATACAAAATGAAAGCTTGTGAGAATAATTATTAAACTTATGACAGGAGCAGTAGTTACACACACCCACATTGACACCCTCCATGATTGCATTGTGCTCAGATATAGAGATTAGCTACCTGTGTTAACTCCAAACCTGTTTTGCTCTACATTCTTGTTGTATCTGGAGATCCAGGGTTCGAAGGTCACTGGGGTAGTGCACTAGGGTGTTCAAGTGTCATGCTAAAGAAGTGGTTTGTGTGTTTTGATTGTGTTTAGGGATATACACACCACCACAGGCAAGCTGAAACGGGCCGTCATGCAGTTCACTCCCGCCAGCTGGACGTATGTGCGCTGGTTTGACCCCAAATCCTCGTTCCAGAGGGTGGCTGGAATCTACCTCTTCATGATAGTATGGCAGGTGTGCCATGCTTCAGCAATACACATGATAAAGTATCAAACTTTTCTGTTGATGCTACGTTTAAGTTCAATATGTCACGCATAAACGTCACCTTTGAGCCACAACCAGTGGGAAACTTTCCTCTAAGCCACAACGTTCAACGTAGGGTGCATTTAAATGATAGAATCATGGTGGGAAAAAATTGGTATTGATAATAATCAGGATTTCATTATGATTATTGACATTCATTATAATTTTTTGTACTTTTAAAAATAAACATTTAATAATAAAGCTGGATAGAAAGCATGTGAGGCTACAGGTTTGTGCAGCAAAACTACTTGTCCCAACTTTCTCTATGGCTGTACACGTTTTTAAAGCTACTGTTCAGAAGTTTGGGTTCAAGATTCTTTTAATGCTCTCTTACTCTCTAAGGCTGCATTTATTTTGATTAAAAATACTGTAAAAACAGTAATATTGTGAAATATTATTACAATATAAAATGTAATTTATTCCTTTGATCAAAGAAAAAAAAAAGTATTAATGAGCCCAAATTTTTGAACGCAAGAGTTGATGCATAACGTCGTGTGCTAACCAGACGTGATCCAAAATCACAGCCAATCAGAAGAGCGTGTGGGCGGAGTCTCTCTGCAAGCGCACTGCACTCACAGCCAATCAGAAGAGCGCGTGGGCGGAGTCTCTCTGCAAGCGCACTGCACTCACAGCCAATCAGAAGAGCGTGTGGGCGGAGTCTCTCTGCAAGCGCACTGCACTCAGCCAATCAGAAGAGTGTGTGGGCGGAATCTCTCTGCAAGCGCACTGCACTCACAGCCAATCAGAAGAGCGTGTGGGTGGAGTCTCTCTGCAAGTGCACTGCACTCATAGCCAATCAGAAGAGCGTGTGGGCGGAGTCTCTCTGCAAGCGCACTGCACTCACAGCCAATCAGAAGAGTGTGTGGGCGGAGTCTCTCTGCAAGCGCACTGCACTCACAGCCAATCAGAAGAGCGTGTGGGCGGAGTCTCTGCAAGCGCCCTGCACTCACAGCCAATCAGAAGAGCGTGTGGGCGGAGTCTCTCTGCAAGCGCACTGCACTCACAGCCAATCAGAAGAGCGTGTGGGCGGAGTCTCTCTGCAAGCGCACTGCACTCACAGCCAATCAGAAGAGCGTGTGGGCATGAAGAACAAACAAATAGATAAATACATAATCAAACTCAAACTTTTAACATTATTAAAATACATACTGAGTGACTGAAACAATCTCTGTCATAGAACACAGTTGTGCACAGTCTGAATGTTCATGTTTTACTTTAATTTATTTTCAGGATATGAGGAGAATTGTCGCTTTCAATACGGTTATAAAGGTCACTCAAATTTATTTTCATACTCACATTAAACCCTTTTAACCTTAAATAAAGCTCATAATCAGTACCTGAGATTATCATTGCCACACTTTGTATGTTGTTATTTCAGCCGCAACGTCACAGAAATAGAAATAGAAATCGCCATCGCAGCTGGTT
Organism: Scardinius erythrophthalmus; assembly: GCF_964197995.2. Lineage (NCBI taxonomy): Eukaryota > Metazoa > Chordata > Actinopteri > Cypriniformes > Leuciscidae > Scardinius > Scardinius erythrophthalmus. The sequence goes on along the minus strand of NC_138230.1, from coordinate 43,621,259 downwards.
AGGACAAACACTATGCATTTTATCGCGTCGCGGGGTCACGTTGTGTCTGGTTCGGTCCTCGTGTAATGCAGGGAAATACAAAATTGCCCAATACATCCAGAAGGATGTAAACAAACAGCGCCGGTCGTAGATCACATATTCAGCATTTATGCATTTTGGAGTTTTGCTCACTTTTTTCCTCTTTCTTTTCCCTTCCAACAGCTCACAGAGTTGAACACGTTTTTCCTGAAGCACATCTTCGTGTTCCAGGCCTCTCATCCTCTCAGCTGGTGCCGGATCCTCTTCATCGGGATCATCACTGCCCCCACAGTGCGGTAATGTTCAAATACCTTCATCTGTGTTCCAGCATAGTGCCTTGAAACAAACCTTTCTCTGAACTGGCACTTCTCACTCCACCAAACAATATTAAAGGGGTCCCATTATGCTTTTTTCCATGTTCATCTTTCTTTAAAGTGTAATGTTGCTGTTTGAGGATGAGAAAGCTCTGTAAAGTCTGTCCACCGGGAGTTCTTCTCTATATCAGTGTCAGTGTTTCTGAACTCCTGAAACGCCTCCATTGTAGTCTCGAGTTTCTTCCGGGAACAAACACGTCACAATATTCCTCATTATAATAATTAATATGCAGAATAAGGGGGCGGGGCCTGGTTGAGTTAGTTAGTAGTGTGTTAAACTGGCGGTTATGGTAAGGGGCGGGACATTTCCCAAACACACTCGAAGCACTCGACCAATCACAACACACTGCTCCAGCCGACCAATCAGAGCACAGTGTGCTTTTCAGAGGGAGGGGCTTCATAGAGACGTAAACTAAATGGGTGTGTTTCCCGAAATCATCATTCCAATGAGCATTCGCAAACAGCATCACAGAGTTGTGTGTTTGGAGCGACAGATCTCGACCTGTGGTTAGAAGCAGAGTTTCTAGTTTGCATGACATGTGGACTCAATAAATCCTTATCTTGAGCAAAATAAGCAAGCTGGCATTCAGTACAATCTATATCTTTTGTTTAGGATACATACAAATGTCAGTTACGCCTTTTAGTTTGTCAAGAGATTTAAAGTGTCGTTTCTGAAGAGTGCGCATCTGTGAACGAACTCTATAAGAAGGAGTCTATGATTGAATCTGGAAATAAAGCGAAATAACTGAAAAAATGAGAAATAGTCCTCAGATGTCATGACTGTAATTTATAGCTAAACATCTCGCATTTATTAGGTCTCAAACAGATTCATTAAAAGAAGTTATTACTCTTTAATAATAGCCCAATAAATCTTGGTGCTTTCAGAATCATTATTTGTCCTAAAAGCTTTTCCTGGAAAGGCAGGACATGAGAACAAGAACTGAGGATCATGAGAAAGCCTGTTATTTTATTTATGGAGATTATTATTTACTTATAGTGGAGCGTGGTCCGATGATGATTTCCATTCTTTCATATGTATAATCATTCTAAATAAATATAACTCGTGGATAGTGAAGTTTGGCAGGTGTTTATACATACAGCCATTGTACTGTTCAACGCCAGAGGTCTCAAATAACTCGTATGACTTGTCGTTTGTATTTAGGCAATACTACGCATATCTAACAGACACCCAGTGCAAAAGAGTGGGAACACAGTGTTGGGTGTTTGGGTAAGTGCATGTTTATTTATCTAATGCAAAACTTCTATGTAATACCTGTCGAAACAAGTATTTTTTATATAGTTTAGGCAGTAGTTTTTCCAGTTTGGATGTTTTGGCTTTTAAAATCATCAACAGACGATGACTTAAAAGGATAGTTAATCAAAAATGAAGATTCTGTCATCATTTATTGTTTCAAACCATATCTGTGGAACATAGAAGATATTCTGAATGTTTTACATTGGCGATGATAGTCATGTTGATTTGGACCCAATTGACTTTCATTCAATGAAACGGATGAAGGAAAGTTCACGGATTGACATGACAGAGTTTTAATTTTTGGGTGATTCTGAAACAGATGAAGTCTGTGTCATATAATTATTCTGTCTGTTTAATTGGGGACAGATTTTTGATTTAAACTGGTACACTGGTATAGATACAGAGACATTTAATACATAGCATCACTTTAGGTTTAATAACTATTGACTTCCATCTTTACCACAGCTGGTTTTGTCAGAATCAGCTGATTTTCGTCTTGTTTACCAGACAATCTTTCTTTTCCCATTCCATTCTTAACAATGGGTGTATTTTCTCCAGGTCTGCCAGATTATTCCTACATAGTCTACATATGGTTGTGTTTGTAAATCCTACAAGCCTAAAATGCTTATAGAGGTTTGCAATTGTGCCTTAAACACACTAAGTATTTTTATTTTTATTGAAAGTTTTGTGTACAAGACATACAATACAACTAGAAGTATTTGATGCACTTTTAATAGACAATAGTTGTCAAACTAAAAATGAAAGTTCTGTCATCATGAACTCACTCTCATGTCGTTTAAAACTTGTATGACTTGTTTGTCTTTCTTCTGTTAATTATTTTTTTTTTTTTGTCCACACAATAAAAGTCACTGCAGTTTTGCTCAAACATTCTTTAAAATATCGTAATATTAATGTATTTATTTGTTGGCATGCCATTTTGTGCCTTCATTTTCAAAGACGGTCATACATTAAGTGTGGTTTAAGTGTCCAAATACTCTTCGGGTCACTGTATTAGTGCTTTAAAACTGAGTCTGTGATTCTGTTCTTCCTCATAGAGCCATTGCTTTCCTGGAGGCGCTGGCTTGTGTCAAATTTGGACATGACTTGTTCTCAAAAACACAGGTTCTTTATGTGGTCCTTTGGCTTTTGTGTTTGGTGAGTGTTTTTTTCTTTTATTCATAATTATTTATTTATATATACAATAACAAATAAATTGATTATATTATGTATATTATCTTTTAAAATGCACCTTTGTTTTAGAGCCGTGTTTCTTAACAGATATTGAATCCTTAACAAATACTGTCTACATTCTTATATACTGTGACTGTGCATCGGTCTGATTATACATGACACACTGAATGTTTACAGATGGGATTTGTGTGTTTCTGTAAACTATACAGTGTCTGAGATCACACTGAGAATCTGAATTAAATAATCTAAGAACAGGGGTTTTTGAAGCCACGGTCTATAACATATGAATCTTCCCGTTGCCACATAATAATCATGTTTAAAGATCAGTAAAAAATGTTCTGGAAAATGTACATACATTTACATATCTGTATCCTTTTTTTCTACCTACACTGCAAAAAAATGCTTTTCTTACTTAGTATTTTTGTCTTGTTTCCAGTCCAAATATCAAAAAACGTACTACTAAAGTAGTAAAATGCCGTAAGATTTTATGTCTTGTTTTCTGGGGAAATAAATGAAAATTAAGTGAGTTTTTGCTTAAAACAAGCAAGAAACAAGTAAGAAAAATAATCTTGTTTCTGTTTGAATATTAAGATTATTTTTCTTACCCCATGGACATATAATATTGCTTGTTTAAAGCAAAAACTCACTTAATTTTGATTAATTCCCCCAGAAAGCAAGACATAATATCTAATCTAATTTTAATTATCTAGTAAATGCATCTTGATTTAAGAATTTTTTAGATATTTGAACTGGAAACCAGACAAAAACACTAAGTAAGAAAAGCATTTTTTTGCAGTGTACCATTATGTGTACTGTGAGATGTAAAAACCTGAAGAGAAACATCAAATATGACAGTCATTATTCTCATTATGCTTTATAATATTCAAAAGTATGGAATTGTTGCATTACATTTAGAATTCTTCACTATTTGGTCCTTTGCTAATGAAATAATAAGCAAATGACTTGATCATGTGCAAGTGGGACAAACCAAATACTAAGAAACTACTTTTTCACTTCGGCTTTTTGCTTAAATTATTATGTAGATAATTTGGATAACACATTTTACAGTGTCATTGTTACATGTAATTACTGTAGTAATAACTATAAATTATGCATAATTACATGCAATTAACCCTCAACCAAAAGATCATCCTAATCCTAACCCTATAGTAAGTTCATGTAGTTAATTATTATTACTCAGCACTCAAATGTATAATTGCACTGTAATGACACCTTAAAATAAAGTGTAGGCCTAACCATAATTTATAACTGAAATAATTTTGTGTTGTTCTTTCTCTCATACACCTCTTGCCACCTTTCCAGGCTTTCCTTACTCTTCTCTGTCTGTATGGGATGGTTTGGCACGAGCAGAATTATGGGAAGAGACTGAAGGTAAACACCATAATAACATGATACGCTGAGCGATGCCGAAATCCTCAATGAATCGGCGGATTCTTCAACAAGAATGTAGTTCTTTGCTGTAAACTGGTCAGTCACAATTTCACTAAATTTGCATAGAGAGAGGGAGCCACAATGATGCATTAATGATAATTTCCCTCTGGGTTTTAGTGCAAGTCTTGGATTATTTCACTGTTTTGTGCTGTATGTCAAATGTTGATTAATTGATAAATCTCTTAACCTTCACAGAGCATTACAGATTGTGACGACAGCAGCATCATTGACCTGCCAAATGCCAAAGGTAACATACAATCTGATAACAAACACACATACATAAATGCATGCATATATATATATATATATATATATATATATATATATATATATATTAGGGCTGTCAATCGATTAAAATTTTTAATCGCGATTAATCGCGTGATTGTCATGAGTTAACTCGCGATTAATCGCATTTAATCGCACATTTTTTATTTGTTCTAAATATACCTTAAATTTATACTTTTCAAGTTTGTAATACTCTAATCAACGTGGGCATTGATAAATATAGATGATTTATGCAAATGTATGTTTATTATTAAAACCATAGTCAATATAGCATGAAGACGAGACATGTTTCAAAGGTCATAGATGTTTTTCAAAGAACTTGTTCATGTCTATTAGACACTTGTAGAAAGAACAAAGAAATACCAGGTTCTCATTACTTCTCTTTCTTTGCACTTAGCAATTTACTAACTCAAAAATGTTTAGATTTTTGCATGACAGGGCAGCTCTTCTGAAAATGCTAAATGTACATTTAGCATTTATTATTACATTGTAGTTTGTCTCTCTCTGTGCCCATTTTGATGAAGCTAAATTATCAATACATTCTCAATAAAACGTAGCCTATATTTTACTGTTTCTGTTGTCAAACAACGGAATGAATTTGAAATGGTGACTGAAACGCGACCAAATAAACATAACCAGCTCTCCCTTCCAAGACGTTAATCTGCACAAAAATTCTGATAATCGAGCCGTCGTCTGGTGAAATCAAATACACATAAGCTAAAGACAATATCCGTGCTCTGATTTCGGCTATATTTGTAAAATTAGAGAAGCAACATAATATCTGTGTTTAACTGAATTAAAGCGCTGCTCCTCCGCGTGAGACGCAGAGAGAGAGAGAGAGAGCGAGAGAGAGAGAGGCGCGCGCGCGTGCTGGGAGAGCAGTAGCCTACCGGCGGTACCGGTATTCTCAGAAACTAAATAAGGTTTGGGCGCTTTGTTGAAGGGAAAAAATCGCTAAAGGGGTCTGCAATGTCGCTAAGTTGGCAACACTGTGTATCTCCATTTCTCCAACTAGGGGTTGGGTCACGGGTCAAACAGAAAATACGCGCTGCGTTAATCGAGCGTTAAAAAAATTAGTGCCGTTAATATGATTTTGCGTTAACGCGTTATTAACGCGCTAAATTTGACAGCCCTAATATATATATATATATATATATATATATATATATATATATATATATATATATATATATATATATATATATATATTTAATTTACTTATCTATTTATTTATTTATTTTCATTTAATTTATTATTATTTCTTTATTTATTTATTTATTTTATTTTTTATTTAATTAATCCATTAATTTTATGTTTATTATTATTTATTTTAATTTCATTTGTTATTATTTGTTTATTTATTTATTTTTATTTATTTAATTTAATATTATTTATCTACTTGTTATTTATTTATTTAATTAATTAATTCTTTATTTTTATCTGTTTATTTATTTTTTTATTTTAATTTATTATTATTATTATTATTTATCTATCTATTTGTTTATTAATTTTTATTTATTTAATTTATTATTATTTATCTTTATTTGTTTATTTTATGTTTTATATATTTTAATTTAATTTATTTATCTACTTGTTATTTATTAATTTATTATTTATCTATTTATTTATTATTTATCTATTATTTTATTTTTAAATTAATTAATATTTATTTATTTGTATCTATTTATTATTTATTATTATTATTATTATTATTATTTATCTATTTGTTATTTATTTATTTTGTTTTATATTTTTATGTATTTTTGATATTTTTTGTTTAATTAATTCTTTATTTTTATCTGTTTATTTATTTTTTAATTTAATTTATTATTATTATTATTATTATTATTATTATTATTATTATTATTTATCTATCTATCTGTTTATTTATTTATTTTATGTTTTATATATTTTAATGTAATTATTTATTTATCTACTTGTTATTTATTCATTTATTACCATCATTAGCAGAGAGAAGCTCAAGTAGAAATTCCAGTTCATCGAGGAGAAGAAAAGGAGGTTCTGGAAAAAACAAATCAATCAATGGATCAAGCGGCAAGAAGTGAACACAGACTGATGATCACACAAGCGGTGAAAGAACGAGTGTGTCATAAACGGTTGAAGAGAGGGACAGCGGTGAGCAGGGTGATACACCGAGGACACACTCCTAGAACTACACTAGTTTTATTTATTATATGCCAGGTGTAGTGTAAATGACACGGCACACACACTTTCTAATGGCACTGATGTGGATTTCATATGTCTGCAGTGAATGTTTGCAATGGCAGCGTTATTCAACTTCTGTTCTTATTACAAATATTGTCAATGCAGAACAAGCCCCTGTTTTAAAGTTTGCACATTGTTCTGCACTTTCCCTGTAATCAGTGAATGTCTTTTGACTCACACACACCCTTTGCATTGATCAGGGCAAGAAGTTTAATGCAACAGAAGCTCTACTTTTGTGAATGTATGCACTTGTTTTAATGCAGTGTGATCTCGGCACAGATGTTTCAGCTTTTTCAGCCTTAAATGTTCTCTTTTAAATTAAAACTGTGTAGAAGGAGAGGCATTTACATTAAGAGCTGTTGAGTTATTTAAATATAATATGATTCAGCGTTTTTGGCAACATGAAAAGGTGGTTTATTGTTGTGTCAGTTTATAGTTTTCTTTTGTGTTGAGATTAATCATCATTCCTATGTGAGTATGTGCGGTCATGCATGAATGATTTTAGACCCATAATGTGTTCTTTGTGAGGCCTTTAAATGACTATGCATTGCACATTTTTGAAGTTACTTTAACGTTTGCAAAACCCACATTTAATGAAACCTGTTTCTGAAATACTTTGTGCTGTTCCTAGTCACGAGTGAATGTTTTTTCATGGGTTACTAATACTAAATGGTTACAATATGCTTATATTAAGGTACTATCATGTGTTTGTTGTTTTACCTTATTTGATTTTTTACATTACATTTTTCATTGACCAAATTGTGAGCAATACCCAAACTGTTATGCAGAATCCAATAATTATTTCCCTGAAAAAAAACCCAGCAAACTCAAAAATAACTAAAAACTTAAAGAGAGTGCATGTTTGTCAAACTTGAATCTGCCACAGCACTATTCTCATATCTGATGATTTCAAACCTTTAATGTGATCATATGTTTGAAAAATGTAGTTTTTATCAGTGTATATGAATGGTTGGACAGTAAGAAATGTTATTTTCACTTTCTTAATACATTTATACTGTATCGTTGAGTAAAATTTTCAAATAAAATACTTGAAGTGTATTTGCTTTTTATTAATTGTATAATTATTATTTGAAGTCCTAGTTTGAGGAAAAATGTGTTAAACCTTGTCATTTCAAACTAATTTTGTGCTGATACTGGCTTGCTTACCTTACTGTAAAAAAAAAAAAAGTATTTAATATAGTATTTAGTATTTATTTAATGAAGTATTTAAATCTTTGGTTACAATCATGAATCTGATATAAACTTAAAATCCTCCCTACATTTTATTTTATATTATTATACATTTGTTAAATACAATTTTTATTTATTTATCGTTTATTTATTTTCTATTAATCTATTTTTATTATTATTATTATTTGATTTATATATTTGATCTATTTAGCATTATTTATTTAACTTGATCTATTTGTTATTTATTTATTTAATGTGTTATTATTTATCTTTTTGTTATTTATTTATTGTGTTTTTAATTTTTATTTATTCGATTTTTTATTTATATTTATTACTATCATTAGCAGAGGAACTCAAGTAGAAATCGCCCTTCTTCATAATTTATCCATCATGCCATTAAAGAAATAAGTGTAATAAAAATAATCATTATATAATAATAGTTATTATAGTATCTATTATGACTAAAGTCTGATTCAACTCAGAATTCACGTTTGAGCTGTAGTTTAAACTCTACTTTAGTCTTTACTAACTTTAGTCTTTAAGTTTAACCTTTACTAAACTCAACAAAACATGAAAGTCTCTTCACGCAATGTTTACCACAGACTTTTTTTTTTTTACTCATATCCGCCTAAAAACCCCAAAACATTCCCGAACTTACGGTCACCGTACGATCATATCAGTTGTCCTACAAACTGACGTCAATATTGAACGCATTTGTGTATGTCCGAACTCCATTTCCCACAAACCCCAGCGCCGAAGTGGCTGACGGTATATTGGAGAGCTGCGCGGTGACAGCGCGGAGCGCTACTGAGCAGACTCAATCTAGTTAGCCATGGCGGCGACAGGAGGAGGGAAAATCAGATCAAGAAGATATCACATCGCTTCAAAACCGTATGCCAAAGGCAAACAGGTAAATAAAACGAAGCCCTAGTCGCCACGACAAGGATTTTAGCAGTTGTTAGCTTTAGCCGGACCGGTGGTTTAGCGGCGCGTTGTGGGTTTTGTAAACAGGAGGCATTTTGAGGCCTGTTTCAGGCCTGTTCACGTTCCTTCAGCAAACGGTCTCAACGCTGTCACCGCAAAACCGTTAATTAATTTGACTGAATACACACAGCCGTTCGGCGTGGAAAATACTCGAAAATGTGGCGTTAGAGAGGCGAAATTTGACTGTATTTCACTAATTTCAAACAACCGCGTGAACGTGTTTCAAACACAACACGTTAGCCGTTAGCCGTCGCTCGCACCGGCGTCAAACAGCAGTGCGCACATTTGAACAAACCTAAGAGCATTTAAACAGCATTTTATTATGGTTACCCTCTAAATAAATAGTTCTTTATACTCTGACGTGTATGTCTCCATTTATCATTATATGTGCCTAACACATGAGGTTAACTTGGGCTTCAGAGCACTTTCGTCCGTTTTCTTTTCTTCTATGTCTAAGTCGAGAGATGAATTGGATATGATTAGCGAGTTTGTGTAAATGTGAAAAGCACTGTTTGTCATCATGAGGAAAGGCGGGATGAATGTGCGTGTCGTGACGTGTTTTCAGAGGGATCTGAACCTCACATGCACTGGAAACCCTTAAAGGGAAAGTTCACCCAGAAATGACCCCATACCTTACTCGCACTCAAGCCACTCTAGCTATGTGTTTATAACTTTATTTCAGCCAAACACAATTGGAGTTATATTAAAAATATCCTGGTTCCTTTAAGCTTTATAATGGGAGTGAATGGTACCTGAGATTTTGAAGCTCAAAAAAGTCCATCCATCATAAAAGTATTCGGCTACAGGAGGTTACTGAAGCAAAGTGATGCTTTTTTGTAGGAAAAATATCTATATTATAACTTTATAAACCATAATCACATGCAAGAGTGACCTCTGACCCGACGCATGACTTCCCAGGTGAAAAAGACGTACTATAAATGTATTCAAAATGTACTTGAGTATGTTTCAAATATACTATAATGCATTTTAAATACATTTTTCACCTGGGTTATTGATGAATGCAAAAACACTGGTCATGAATTAGAAGTATTAAACGAGAATTTTTTAAAGAGAAATGTCGGAGGAGTTTGAGTTTCTACTCAGGCTTCAAAATCTCAGGTACCATTCACTCCCATTATAAAGCTGGGAAGAGCCAGGATATTTTTAATACAACTCCAATTGTGTTTGGCTGAAATAAGTCATGTGCACCTAGGATGGCTTGAGGGAGAGTAAATTATGGGGTAAAATTAAAATTTTGGCGTGAAATATCCCTTTAAACGGGGAAATACATGCACAATATTTTCTGTTGACATTGTGCATCATAACACCTTGTTTCTCTGCTTGCCAACTTCGCATAAACTGCACAAACTATAGTTTCATATAAAATCCAGTGAGATAGTGACTTTTTCCCTCCACAATTTTGCGATAAAATGTATAAGGGAAAGTGCTTATTTTACGTAATTTGTTTCCTTTCATTTTAAATATAATGTGTGTGTGTGTGTGTGTGTGTGTGTGTGTGTATATATATATATATATGTGTGTGTATGTATATTTATTTTATTTATTTATTTAAATTTCAAATCTTTCTAAATCTAAAACTTCATGTATAATAACGATTAATACAATGCCGTTTAAGTATCACATGCTATAGGACAACTTTCCCAAAGCATGTCATGTCAGCCTTTAGTCATGTTTACTAGATTAGATGATATTATAGATTGGAAGTATACATTTTTGTACAAGTTTTTGCAGTTTGGATTGGATTGCACTGAGCGCACACTGTTGACAGGAAGTGACTTGTGTTGCAATGCGTGAGGCCCCATCCGTGTGCATTAGCTGGTTTCATATTCACGTTCATGCTGTTTATCCTTTCTTATGTACATTTATGCCTTTGACAGATGCCTTTATCCAAAAAAAACGTACATTGCATTTCAAGATACATATTTGAATTCTAATCAGTTCTTGCTTTCCCTGGGGATCGAACCCATATCCTTGGCGTTGCAAGCGCTAACGCATACTGTTTGAGCTACAGGAAAGCCTTATCTAGTCTTCATGATCTATTAAATTCAATTCATGATGAATTACACTCTTGCTCTGGCCTATAGTTAAATCAAAAGTTGCTATAAGCATTAAAGGCCTTCCATTTTGATTGCGCAATCTCTTCTGCTGAGGCTAAATGGACTATTTAGCTTCCCCACCTGCCCGTGGGTCACATGCTTACAGCGTTCAGCCAAAGATCCAGTCTGTGGTGTTGCTGTGTCCAAACCCTGGAGCTCTGTTAGAGAACAATAAGTGCTTGCACAGTGATTTGGACCCCAGGGCCCCTTTTAGACGGCAACTGACTCTCTCAAATCCAGGCATTCTCTAGCCTTAGGGGCCACTCTGCTTTTGCAGTGCGAAAGAGGAACATGTCCTGTTAACTTATGAATCAAAATTAAGCATATATTTGTGCGACTTGGCTACATGTTGAAGGCAATGTGATTGTGAACCTGTTTTTACTTTCGAGGTTTAAGAGCTTAAGCAGTTCCGTCTGTCAACTGTTCAATGCTAGTCTAAATCCAAAAGGTTTAGGATTACAAATAAGGGTAAAATGAGTTACCTTTTGATTTATCATCGTAATGTGCACCTGTTTGGAAGAAGCCACATCATTTGACCGTATTCATGTCCTTTAGTCCAAACTGTGCATTCCTACTTAAATGTAATGAAATTAATCTCGCAATTGAACTGATTAGGGATGCACCAAAACGAGAAATTTTGTGCAGATACTGATAATTATTTACGTTTGAAAGCCAATAACCAATATATTTGCAGATACAATTTTTATATAATTTGAGAGCCTGATTACAAAAACGAGTTTTACCATTAAAATCCATGTCCCAAACACACAATGTTCTCATTATAATTTTATGTAGCAGATATGTAGGGCTGTAATCAACCAAAGAAAATCTTGGTCGACTAAAGTCCTGAAATTTTCGACTAATAATGACGTTAGGGAAAAAAAAAACGTTAAATTAATTAGATGCGCACTGTGCGCAGTACTTGGTAGCCTTGTTGTCCGCCTAAATGAATTATAAATAAACATAAAAAACTAGTAGGCTATTTGCAGTATATTAAATCATTTTTTACCTAATTATTTTGCACTGAAATGAGTCTGACACACAAGTCTGTCGGCTCTGCAGCGTTGCATCACGTGCACCTGCGCAATATCAGAGCCTATGATTTCCGAAAATAGTACTATGTTGTCAACTAGTGATATCATCATCACAAAAACTTTTGAGGAATATGCAACATAATTTAGACAATTGTTTTTGTCATATGTATTATAATAACTGACAGACACTATAATTTCATTGCAGCTTGTACAGAGCGAGGCTGAACATAGGAGCTCAGCTTCGCGGCTGAGACACGAATAGACTATTAACTTAAAGCTTTTACTCTAAAACACAAAAGGCACGTCCACTATAATAAAAAAAGAATGTTTATTAAACAAACCAGATTAAGTAATAATATTCAGCAAACCTTCTAGTAGCCTACTTTCTTCAATCTGTCTTCTCTCTTCTCCAGTGAGTTGGGCTAATCCAAAAGACGTGAAAACAAGGGGGGTGTTCTGAAGACAGACTGTTACCTGTGAAACAGGGGTGCTCTGAAAACACCCCCATTAGTAATTAGTGCTTTCCACCTGATGAAATGAACGCGGCAAAACTAATGAAATGAACGCGGTAAAAAATCGACCAATCAGAATTTTGGTCGAGCAAGAACGTATCGACCAAATAATCGACTAATCGACTGGGAGATTACAGCCCTACAGATATGACAGATTTTGCGCTGCACATGTCGCACTTACAAAGTGATTCCAATCATATTTCAGCAAATTCCAAACCATCATGGCGGATGTGCACATCTGAAGTGTCTCAGCTGAAGGAAATAATCCATTAATTATCGTCTTTAATATAACGGCAAAATTTTCTTATCAAGCCGATAACATTAAAAATGAACTTGTATCAGCCGATACCGATATATGGTGACCAATATCTCGTGCATCCCTTATACTGATGCTTTATTGAGGCCCCTGCCAGATCTGCATTATTCATTAATAATAATAATAAGTTATTTCTCTTGTTCTTTTGTGGCTGCTGGATATGCTATAGGGGTGTCGAAAATAATCGTTTCTGCGATGCAGACGAGGACGATTCGGTATCGGTTCAGTAATAGACCATAACCGATTATAATGTACTGACGCTTTTCTGACGTCATTTGTCGCGTACGTGCTTTGTAGCGGTAGCATACAATGGCAGAGGGAGGCGAGACGTGAGTGCGAGTAATTAAAAATGCTCCAACTACTTTAAAAGCCTACATCTGGGCACATTTCAGCTTTTATGAACAACCTGGAGAAGAGACACTCTGTGTGTAAATCATGTCACACACAAATAAAATATGCAGGGGGTAACACCACTAACATGAGAAACCACGTCAGCCGCTTTCACCCCGAGCTGTTAGCGCCTGGCAGAGCTACGGTCTCATGTCGTGGATGAATGGCAGCGATCACTTTTAGTATTTACTTTTGTGTGTTCTCAATGCTCCTGTTGTTTTCTGTGCCCAGACTTGAGTTTTGTTTGATGTTCGATACATCCAAGAAGCGTGTTTTCTTTGAGCAGGTAAAATTAAAGGTTCAGGTCATATATCTTACTGTGTGTATTTATTGACAAAATTGTATACATGTGAAGTAAAATTGAGGATGCAGTGCATCGTGATATCGAATTGAGCTGAATCGATGACATGACTGTGAGACCAGTGTAAGTTCACACCCCTAATATGCTAATTGTCTCTTTGGCCCCTGCAGCAGCCTGGCCTGATCACTCGAGTGACGGACACAGTGAAGAGCATAGTCCCCTCCTGGCTGCAGAAATACTTCAAAAATGGTGAAGTTGCAGAGGGTGATGGCGCTGCGGTTGGGATTGAGCAGAACAACGTGGCTCCTCCACCCAATGGCAACGACGAAGCCGTCCCACTCCCTGATGGACGAGACTCTCCAGAGCCGAGCACAAGTAACACAGGTATGATGAATAGACGCTATCCAGCAGATATGCACAGGTGCATTTCCAAAACCTAGTGATCTATCTATACACACTAGAGCTGCACGGTTAAAGGAGAACTCCGGTCAATTTTAACATTGAGCTCATTTTTTTGTACATTTGGAGTGCTGTCAAAACAGAGAACAACGACAAAAATCGGTGTTGCCTACACAGAGTTATTCTATTTTTAAAATTTGCACCCTGTTGACTTCAATGGGGCAAGTACTAAACCTGCTTTTAGCCTCTTAACATCCTTGATGTGTCATTACAAGTGCACAGAAAATGTGAGTGATTCCTTCAGAGTGAACACGAGTGGATCTGACTGCAGTAGATGTGAAAGATATGTATAAAAATGATGTTATTTAAGCCAGCGCAAATACCTGTTTACATCCTGTTTTCGGATGAAGTCCAGAGTAATCGATTGCCGAGTTCACGCGCATAGGTTTAGTACCTATGATCACGCGCGTGAACTCGGCAATCGACTACTTTGGACTTCAACCGAAAACAGGATGTAAACACAGGTTTACATCCTGTGTTCTAACATTTTGTCAGAACCGCTAGTACACTACATGTTTTGTAGGGGTGTGGAATCACCAGAGGCACCACGATACAATATTATCCCGATACTTATGTCACGATACGATATTATTGCGATTTTAAACATATTGCGATATTCTGCAATATATTGCAATTTATTACCTTTTTCCAACTTCAAATTATGTCCTTAAAGGAAAACTGTCAACATCTGTTTGTTCATGTCACATCAATTTTAATAATCTCCGTTAATAATCTGTGTTAATAATCTGTTACACAGAACTTTATTATATTAAATATTAATCAAAAATGATTCACACCTTCACAAAATCCAAACATTCAGTGTAAGAGTAAAACAATGACATAACATTATTTATAGTAAGTTTATTTGATTCACATCTTATTTAGAGTTCTAAATAACTCGACAACCCAACTGCATTTACCGCAAACAGTCTAAACTAAAAGATTGTTTTGGTTGAATCGGTTCGCGAATCGGACGTGTCATTAGCGGACTTGTAGCCTACAACGCGTGTGATTATCCCGGCAGTCAGGACATCGCACAAGATTTGTCCACACAGAAAACATTTCATCATTGGATTTTGTTTTGTTTATTGAAAGTGTTTTTCATGTTAGCTGAATGTGCGGAACGCTTTTCAGAGAAGATAAGGCAACGTAAAAGTTTTTCTTCTTTTTTTTTTGCACAACACCCAGCAGTAATTCAGGGAAAAAATACCCGAATGCTGCACGTGAAACTTCGGTCTTCCGATCTTTTACCATCGTGTCAATTCTCAATTGATTTTCATTATGCGCGAGGGAGCGAGAGAGAGCAAGACAGTTTGAAGACGGCGAGGGTGCGCGCGCGCGACCGGGGCTCTTTCTCTCTGCTCGTTCTTTCAGTAATATGCGCATTATCGCAAGCGCTGCAGTCATGTACAACACTCACCGATCAAATAAGGCTTTGGTGAGACAAAAAATTGCTTGTGAGAGAGACGCGTGCGTGACAGAGAGACGGAGGGAGAGCAGGGAAAGGAAATGCAGCTGAATGAATATGCTGCGTGTTTTCTCATGTGTAATTTAAATAAAAGATCGATACTTGGCGCCCGTGTATCGATACAGTATTGCCACAGAAAATATCGCGATACTATGCAGTATCGATTTTTTCCCCCACCCCTAATGTTTTGTTTAGTTCTCTATTCGCAATCATGATAGTTTTGTGATCTCCATTTTAAACAAAAATGTTGATTCTCAGTTCATACAGAATCGTGTAGCTCTAATACACAGTTTGTCTTGAAATGCTGAATTCATTTTCAGAACCATCTACAAGCAGAGCATCGCTGAACTTCCACGAGGCTCTTTCGAGACCCCCGCTCAATCGGACCCACCTGCACTTCCCCTCCCTGGACGGCTCTCCGGCTTTAGGTGGAGCGAGTGCTCTCTTTTCCCAGCCCTCCACATCTACAGCGCCCTATTCAGGGAGCCCTTTCGCTGTAACCTCCAACTTCTCCCTGGTCAAAGAGATTAAGGACTCCAGCTCTCAGCATGAGGATGACAACATCTCGACTACCAGCGGCTTTTCATCACGTGCATCTGATAAAGGTGAGCGGCTTCTAATAGATAAGTGCTGCCAGACATTTGAGTTGTTCAGAAAAGCAATATTCATTGGAGTTTTAGACTAGGTGTAGATAGAACTAAGAGCAGGGCTTAATCTTGTTACAGATGTGCCCACGTCAAAGACTGTGCCGCTCCTCTGGTCCCCAGAGTCTGAACGCACCCACTCTGGATCGCAGCTAGCCCATTCTGGGCTCAAGAGACCAGCCTTCAACCTGTCAGTCTTTGGCACTTCCTCATCAGTAAGTACTTCATATTCTTCTGAGATACTTCACCGATTAGCATTAAGCTTTGTATCAGTAGAAACCCGGTAGTATTTTCGAGTGACCGTGCTTCCCTCCCTCATGTCCCCCTGAGACGAGAGATTTCTGTATTGTGTGTCTAGAAAAAAAACTCAGATGACACAAAAATCATAATTTAACGTCATCTGAGGTTTTGTCCAGAGGCGAGAGACTCCAGCCAGTAGGAGGAGCTCGTTCCGCATGTCTTCAACCCGCCCATAGGGGGATCTTAACATAAAACGCCGTCTTTTCAGTTTCGAGTCGACTAGTAGCCTAGTCGTATCATTTCTCCCGATACTGCCCTCTGTAACCGGTAGGCGTGGCTTGGGAGTGGCCTCGTAGGGCAGCGAAGCAAGTGCATTCTGGGAGTTGTAGTCTTTCATCCACATGAGCCAAAAATACATTTTCTGGCTTTTCTCAGTCTAGAAGGCACCAACTTCTAAAATAATTTCACATTTCCACTACATAAATGACCCAATTTAAATACACATTCATCTTTCCAGCGGTGAAATATCCCTTTAAAGGTACTGTACCTGACATTTCTTTCTTCTATTTGGGCAAAATGGTTTAAACCCCTAATAATATATTTTAAAAGCAATCATCTGTGAAAAAAAAACATCTGTTTATTATAGAGGATTGTAATGGATGAAAAGCTCGTTCCAGGGACGGAAAGTCTTGGCCAATTACATGCTCAGGAAAAAGGGGGTTGTGCATATTGAACTCAGGGAAAAAATTATAAAACGAGCGAGTACACCATGAATCCATTTTCCAAACTGTGTTTTTATCTTATCTTGAAACTCTCCGCTCCATCTATAATAAGTGTTTATATTCGGACTATGTTAGACTGGTTTGGGTCGTGCTGCTGCAGAGTAGCCCGGTACCTGCGTGACTCGTCATAGACGTAAACAGAGAGAAGTAGCTTCGGCTACAATGTTCTTCCGCAAGACGCATGCAGTTCTGTTTATTAACCACTAGAGAGCCTAAAGCTAATGACTGCACCATTAAGTCAAGATTTAAGGGTTAATTCACCCTGAAATGAAAATTGAAGTCATCATTTACAGGGCATCATGCCATATGCCCTGCTTTCTTTTTCTGAACCCAACATGAGAATTTCTTTGATTTAATGTCTTAAATAACTTAAACAACTTGCGTTATCTTTCTCAACTAATTAGGTGCCGAAACTGACTGTTTAACTGAATACTTGCCAAGACGGGCATTAAGCTTTTAAAGTGATAACATCACAGAATAGTGTGATGCTACATGTGTTGTAAATTCTGAGTATGTTCTGGGTAGGGTTTGGTTAAAAATTATTTATCTAACAAAAATCCTGATGTTGGTCTTCTGTGCACGACTTTTGAGCAGCCAGTGTTCTTTTAATGGCACTTTAATGTCCAAGTTGTCTTGTCACATGACTACACTCCTTACTGGATGGAGATTAATGTCAAATTCTGCATATTTATTCTCTTCTAGTCAGTGTTGAACAGTTCAGCGCTGAACTCCAGTCAGTTGGGGGATTCGCCCTTCTACCCAGGGAAGACCACATATGGAGGAGCTGCTGCGATGAGAGCTCGTTCTCGCCCGGCTACTCCTTACCAGGTCTGAACAAGAATGCCAATACTATTATTTTAAAGTGAGATTGATGCTTGTTTGTTCCATTCCTTTTTGACTGACACTGTATTCTGGTCTTTGGTTCCGCAGCCTCCCGTTAGGAGGCAGATAAAGGCTAAGCCGGCTGGAGCTCAACCCTGTGGAGTGACCAGCGCCACAGCGAGACGCATCTTACAGTCCTTGGAGCGCATGTCCAGTCCTCTTGCTGTGAGTTTATTGTCTGTACTCTGGTGTCTAGAATCTAAAATCAATTAATAGGTGTGTAGCGATATCCACGTCACGATTCGATACACATCACGATACTGAACTCACGATACAATGTTATTGCGTTACTCCCAAGACATATGGTAAAAGGTCAACAAAAAATGTACTGTTGATTTAAATGGTGAATTTGGTATTACATTATGGATGTAAATTAATAGACTTGGACTTGGTGTTAATAACCCAATGCACAGGACAATAGAGACACCACAATAAAAATATTCATGATTCTGAAGCTGAAAATAGATCATTATTTTAGATGAATATGCTCGCAGTCTCACTCACTAGATAAATTTAAAATAATGTAGGCCACTTTTTACTGGTAACAAGACAATTGGCATTATCAGAAACCAGAAATATTCCCCCATTGCATTATTATACATTATATTCAACATTATATATAGTAGTTTAATGTAGTGCTGACACTAAAACTCTGAACTTTCTCACAGTAATTTTTATTTTGGGTGAACTATCCATGATACATAGTTGCATTTTTGTATGCGATATATTGTTACACCCCATCAATGAAATATTTTATTGTTACTGTTCAGCCTAGGGGTTGGTGATAAACCAATAAAAAAAGTTTTTGTATTTTCTCTATCGCGGTTATCTGCCCTGTTCCGCCGCCATGAAAGCTTATCATTGCAATGAATTTTTAAGCCTTGCCAAGTTATTATAAACTGTTCAAGCTTAAGCAGCGAAAGAGAACTAATTTCTGTATATGCAACAGTTTGAGACTTTTTCCGATGCAAACGCGCACACGTAATGTCATTATCATGAAATAAAATTACTTGTACTGTGATATAAGATTCTGGTCATCGCCCACCCCTAAATCAATCAACTTTTGTTATCAGTTATTAAAGGGGGGGTGAAACACTCATTTTCAGTCAATCTCATGTTAATCTTGAGTACCTATAGAGTAGTATTGCATCCTTCAAATCTCCAAAAAGTCTTTAGCTTTATTATATTTATAAAAGAAAGATAGGCTGTACCGAGTCTTTCCAGAAAAAAATGAGCGGCTGGAGGCGGGCCGTGATGGCGGAGCTAAAGCTGTGCTAACGCGCCGAGCTAACAACACACAGAGACATTTGAAGCAGTTTTACTCACCGCCTGCGGTTCCAACGCACGACCGCGAACCTTTATCATTGTGACTGCTCGATCCTTAAGCATTAGACGATTTGCAAATCCGTCGATCTGGGCTTTGTTTATAAAACAATCATCGTGGAAATGCAGGGAACAAACAGTATTGCACAACTCCGTTGATGCTCTGAAAAAACAAACTCCATCCACTGGTCCCTTAACGCTGGTTTCTTTGGGAATCTGTGCAGGGTTGTCTTGCCCTGGCAACCAAAAACACACTTTGGTGACATTGACTTCCCTAAAGCCGCCGAGCACACCGCTTTGATGGGCGAACTGCTTTGGCTCTCTTCTCTCTCTGGTCTACGGTTGCGCGCGCGCCCGCGCCTTTCTGGAAGAAGTGCCCTTAGGACCCATATAAGGAAATTTCGCCCCATCTGAGGTCACACAGGCCCATACTCGAAAAAACTTTCCGAAACTTGTGACAAACCGGAAGGAGAATTTTTGGCACAGAAATACTCCTTCAAACGTACAATTTAATTTTTTAAACTTTGTCCATGTTTAGCATGGGAATCCAACTCTTTAACAGTGTAAAAAACTCAGTATACATGAAATAGCATTTCACCCCCCCTTTAAACCCGTTTTAGATTTAGGAAAAGCAGTAAAAGTAAACATTTCATAAAAAATAATATTTTTGTCAACTTTGCAGGATGCAAAAAGAATTCCGTCTACGGTTTCATCACCTCTGTCAGCTGTAAGTACCATATCATAGTAGTTTACGTTACAGCTCTTTAAAATTCACTTAGAGTTTTCAGTCCATTCACACATTGCTTGTTTTATCTTTTCAGTCCTTGAATCACACAGACCTTGACATTTCAAATTACCAGTCAAAAAGGAAAAGGGTAAGTCTTGTGCATTAATAAACACACATTCTGCTGAGTGTCAGATAAAAGGAAAAGAAAGACATTTCTTTCAGTTTTTATGCATAGGAGCAAATTATTACCGCATCTTATAAAATTGGCAACTTTCACTTTGCTTTTGCTGCTTGTCTTTAACTGTTAACAACTGTGGCAGCTGGCTCCTAATCCCAAACAATGTGCCTATTCACCCGGCCCCAGAAACCTAAAGCCTGTAATAACCATTTGTGGCGGATGTCCATAGTCCAAAATATCCAGGGCTTTGAGTGTGTTTTGTTGTTAAAGTGAGCACACTACACTTGATGAATCATAGCAGAGGGCTTCGTGCATTTACTGTCCATGACCTTGCAATGTTGAATGCTTGATCAGTAATTACAAATAGTCAATTAAGCCACTTAACTTTTATATCGCTCCGACAAATGATTAGCCTGATATCTTTTGCGCAGTGGTGTAGAGAGCTGTGGCATGCTGTATTTTAATATCCAAAAATATATATGATCTGCCTGAATTGACACCATTATATGAGAACTGAGCTGGACAATGACGGCTATATATATATATAAATTAACTAAATTAATAACTTTTTTACAACAAAAATGAACAATCACTGAACTTTCTTAAGATGCACTATGACGCTTCTAGATCTGCTGTACAACAGAAACAAACATTATTTTCCTGTTATCTCTGTAAAGCTGCTTTGAAACGATCTGTATTGTAAAAAGCGCTGTATAAATAAAGGTTTTGTAATGTTTGGTCGACCCACAGCTGGAGCCGTCGGTCCCTCCTGTGCAGAAGCTGGTTGTTCCTGCAGCTGCTGCGGTGTCTGGTAACCGGTCGATGTCCTTCAGACCGTCGCTCACCCCAGGTGGAGGGAACAGAGCGGTGGACAAAAACAACAGGGAGACTGTGAGTTCAATATTTAACGCAAAGATTTCAACATCTTTTGTTTCACAGAGGGAGATATTTAAAGTAAAATAAGTTAATAGCATGCTAAATTATCTGAATTGCATATTTCAAACTTAAACATTGTGTATTTTTTATTTATATATTTTTTTTTATGAAAGAGATTAATACTTTTATTGACCAAGGATGCATTAAAATTTAAAGACATTTTATATTACAGAAGGTTTATATTTCCCATAAATGTGGTTCTTTTTCTATACTGTGTTTTTTTTCCCTAGAATGTTCTATTAATCAAAAAGAATTATCAAAATTAAGCATCACAACAGTTTTCCACGTTTCTTGAGCAGAAAATCAGCATGTTAGAGTGATTTCTGAAGGATCATGGGACACTGAATTGTCAGCATCATTACTTCAGTCTTCAGTTTTAACATCACAGGAATAATTCACATTTTATTATGTTGGTTATTTTATTTAATACATTTTTTTTTTATTTTACATTAACTACTACTATATTATGTACAAATATTATTATTTAATTACTATTTTTCCTGTTTTGTTCAAATAAATGCAGTCTTGGTGAGCATAAAGAGACTTTCAAATGTGTGCATAAGGCCTGAACTATCTTAAAAAAAAGAGTCTTTATGAAAAGTACCTTGAAGCACTGTAATTAAGTGGATGATGTTTTGATTCTTTGTTTCCTTTCTTAGCCGGTAAGACAATCTCCTCCAATCTCAGATCCCTCCCAGGCTCCATCTACCAGGTAAGAGCAGATGGTTTATGGTAATTTAACATCTCGCCTGTTTCACACTGAACACATAAGCAGCGCAGAAGCTGTTTGCTAGCAGAGCGGGAGCAGAACACGGCCTTTGTGCTTTCACACTGGCAGCATTTGTTGTGTACTGCAAAAACAGACTCGTATCATCCATTGTCACCTTTTTCAGGCGGGCTTCTCTGACCATTGCCTGCCACATGCTTTGATTTATCATGTGTGGAATTCTCTGTGATGTGACAGTGTTCCTCTTGCACACATACTATATAAAATATATTAATGCTAGGCAATGATAAATCGCATCCAAAAAAAAGTTTGTGTTTACATAATATAAGTGTGTACTGTGTATAATTATTTTGTATGTATAAATACACACACACACACACACATGCATGTATATATTTAAGAAAAATGTGTTCTTTATATATAAAATATTTATGCATAAATATATAAAGTATATACTTGCAAATATTTCTTAAATATATACATGCATGTGTGTGTATTTATATATACAAAATTACACAGTACTCACACATATATTATGTAAACACAAACTTATTTTGGATGCGATTAATCGTTGCACAGCACTTATATGTATATGTTTGTAAAAATGTGCTTACATGTCCAGTGTGAAACGGGCGATAGAATTCTCTTCTCTTTTTGGATAGACCGTGAGCTGTTAGTGTCTTCTCTTGCATAAACACTCAATCCATCAATTCCTTTGTCTCCAGTACAAGCAGTATGTCCTACCCGTTGTCCAGCACCCCAGCGCCCAGCAGCGCTGCTTCAGGAGGAGGCAAAATGAAGCGGGAAAGAGCGATTAGACCTTCATCCAAACGGCCTGACGATGAGGTCAGATGTTCTGCTGGTTATATGCTTTGTTAAACCAATGTTTTGGGAATGGTTTGATGCTC
Organism: Scardinius erythrophthalmus; assembly: GCF_964197995.2. Taxonomy (NCBI): domain Eukaryota; kingdom Metazoa; phylum Chordata; class Actinopteri; order Cypriniformes; family Leuciscidae; genus Scardinius; species Scardinius erythrophthalmus. The sequence goes on along the minus strand of NC_138230.1, from coordinate 43,598,339 downwards.
AGGTAGACTGTTTTACTTTCAGCTTGCTGAGGACCCAGACCTGCCGCCTGCTTCTCTTCCCAGCAATTTCACTTTGCCCACATTTAATTTCTCCTCTCCTCCCCCTTCCTCCTCGTTCACCTCCGGCACAACACCACTTGCAACCGTCTCTGAGGAACCGCCAGCAAATAAGGTATTACTTTACCTCTGACCCCTTTTCTCTGACATAGTCTTGGCTCAGTAAACTGAAAGGTGCTCATTGCTGTTATGTTGGACAAATAACGAGGACAAGTATCTTTAACCCTTTTTTTTTTTTTTTTAATCAGGAGCCAGTGGCACCATCCACACCACCATCTGTCCCATTTACATTCTCCTCACCTATCGTAAAGGCCACAGCAGCCAGTCCTCCAACTTTCTCTCCATCAGTAGGTTTCCTTTATTCTTTTACACCGTTTCATGCAAAACAAGCATCTGTAATGATAATAAGAGATGCACAGATACCATTTTTTCAGATTCGATACCAAAAATGAAGTATTGGCTGATACCAATCCGATATCAGCACAGTTTTGTTTTTATGTTTTTAAATCAATGTAAAATTTCTATACCTCTGCGTGTTGAACTTATAATTACTCTTTTGTGTGTTAAACCTCATTATAAAGAAAAACAACATATTAAAAAATTGTGATCATAATCTATGACAATACTATTATAAACTAGATTAGTGGAAAATTCAGCAGCAAAAGTTACTCTAGAAAAATAGGTTTGTTTTAAATTAAACATTTAGTGAGGTTTTTTTTTTGTGGAGATGCAGAACAAATACAAGTTAATAAGTGTAGCGCTAAATCTGTTAAAATGTTACACATTTCTCTTTGTATTGTTGTAAAATACTTTCATGAAAAACAAGTAAATATATTTATATATTATGGGTGGAACGGTACACAGAAGTCATGGTTCGGTTCAGACATCACGGTTCGGTACAATGGAGGGAAAAGCAAAACAAAAATGCGGAAGGCTTGTGCATGTCTCAGGATGTACCACCAAAGGAAAATAAATTACTTAAGCCTTGTATTTTTTAAATAAGTTTTATTAATAAAGTAAAGGCATAGAACCAGTAGTGCACTGACAATAGTTTTATATAATTAGTTTATTAATTAAATTAATAAAAATACAAAAATACCTTGAGATATGTTTGGTAATTGTACCTGAATGAATTAAATTAATTTGTTACATTTCAGATTAATATTTGTTTTCATTAATTTTAATTAACACTAACTTAAACACTTTGCCGTTTGAATGATGTCCTGTATAAACAAAATGACGGAGTATGTTTTTATGTTTCCACTGTTCGATCGCGGCCGCGCCTCACACACGCGCACAAATATCGATCGCTCTCTATTATATATTCCCAGCATTACAATCTTTACATCACAGCCTGCTTCAGAGCTAAGGCGGGGCTACAGATTAGGTGTCCCTAAAGAACCTGCGTATCTAACAGTAGTTCCGCATTACATTAATTAATTTGCACGCAAGTTTTATTTATTTTTATAGCGTGTATTCTCCATGTAAATTTAAGCACCGAACCGTGACGCCCGTACCGTTTCGGTTCAATACGAATACATGTACCGTTCCACCCCTATTATATATAATATATACTATAAAATTACACTTATTCATGCAAAACAAGCATCTGTAATGATGATGATGATGATTCTTCCCTGCAGGCTGGATTCACCTTCAGTGCACCGACTTTGAAAACAGGCCCTTCTTACTCCAATGGGAAAATTGTTCCAACAGTAGCACCAGGTAAGGCTTGTTTTGCAAAGCAGATGTGCTTTCATTTGAAGTCAGGTTTTGGTGGTGTTGATGTTTCTTCCCTGCATGTTTCGCAGTCAAATCAGTGGCCAGTGAGGAAAAAGAGTTTGAAGGACCCTTCAAACCTGCAAAGGTCTTAAAACAGGGCAGTGTATTGGATATACTTAAGGGACCTGGTATGATATGCTTTTAAGTAAAGGTTTTTAATGGCGTGTTGCTATTTGAGTGTATTTAATTACCCTTTTCTCTTTTCCAGGGTTTGCATCCCCCTCTCAGAACTCTGCTGATAAACCTTCACAGTCTGCTTCATTATCATCTGCTACTTTTTCTGGTTTCGGTGACAAGTTTAGGCCACCTGCAGGTTCATGGAGCTGTGACTCTTGCCTATTGCAAAACAAGTCCTCGGACAAAAAGTGTGTTGCTTGTTGCGCACCACAACCCAACACAGACTCTGCCTCTAAATCGGACAGTAAACCCGCAGAAGCTCCTGCAAGTATTAGTTCTCTCTTTGCTCCTCCAGCTGGTAGCTGGGATTGTGACACATGTTTGGTCAGAAACAAACCGGAAGTAATTAAATGTGTAGCTTGTGAGACAGCCAAACCCGGGACTGGAGTGAAATCCAGACTGACTCTACCGGCTCTTTCTGAGACCTCATCCACTCTCTCTACAACCACAACGACTGCCGCTTCATCTACAGCAACTGGACTGTTAGGATTTGGGGACAAGTTTAAGAAGCCAGAGGGGTCTTGGGATTGTGACGTGTGCTTGGTTCAGAACAAGGCACAGGATGTCAAATGCGTATCCTGTCAGACTTCTAAACCAGGTAAAGTTTTACTAAGATTTAAAACATTTTAATACCCCCCCAAAAAAAAACGCCTATGAAATCTGGTAGAAAAGAGTTTCTCTTAAAGGGATACTCCACCGTCTTTTCATATTAAACTATGTTATTCCCTTAACTAAGACGAGTTGATACATACCTCTCTCGTCTCAGTGCGTGCACTCAATCGCTCTGGCGCGCGGCGAAACTTTGTTCACTCAGTTCATTCAATACGGGCCAAGCAGAGAAGCTACCAAACACCTCCACGTTTTCCCTATTTAAACACAGTTACTCGCGTAGTGTAACTCGACCTAGGACGGTGACACAAAACAAAACATTGCGCTTTTCTAAGCGTGTAAAATGGATAACTATATTGTATGGCGGAATACCATAGCAAGTGCTTGTAAGCACTTCCTCTTGGCGGAGTAATATCTTCACCAGAGGGAGCGGGGGCCGGTGAGAGGATTTTTCACGAGTGAAGATATTACTCCACCAAGTCGAAGTGCTCATAAGCACTTGCTATGGTTTTCCGCCATACAATATAGTTATCCATTTTACACGCTTAGAAAAGCGCAACGTTTTGTTTTGTGTCACCGTCCTAGGTCGAGTTACACTACGCGAGTAACTGTGTTTAAATAGGGAAAACGTGGAGGTGTTTGGTAGCTTCTCTGCTTGGCCCGTATTGAATGAACTGAGTGAACAAAGTTTCACCGCAAGACAGAGCGATTGAGTGCACGCACTGAGACGAGAGAGGTATGTATCAACTCGTCTTAGTTAAGGGAATAACATAGTTTAATATGAAAAGACGGTGGAGTATCTCTTTAAAATTTGTTCTGAAAAATAGCGTTGGGAATCAAAAAAGCATGTAGTACATGAGGTCAGGAATCGGATACTTGTTATAAAATAAAAATTGATTCCTCTTATCGATTCCTTTGTGAGCATTTCAGTATAACTTTAAATCATTCAAGCATGAGACAACTCGCGTGTGTAACAGTATATTGGATCCGTGCGGCTCTTAAAGTGACAGCAGCCTAATATTCCTGCTGCCGTCTCTATAATAACACTAATCAAACAGAGAAAATCTAACTTTTGTAACTATATTTGTAATGTATATTTTATTTATAAAATGCGGTGTTATTTTAAATTTGATTACCGTTTCAGTTCCTAAATACCTGAATCTTAAAGGAACACTCCACTGTTTTTTGAAATAGGGCTTATTCACCGTCTTTCCTACATTTAGATATGTGGGCAAACGTATTTTTGTCTCAGCGCATGCATTGTTTTAGTTTGGAAGCGCCACCGATATCTTAGCTTAGCATAATGAATGGAATCCTTTGTTGCCAGCTAGCATGTCATGAGTAAAAGTGCTAAAAAATAAAAACGAATTACTTCTTGTGGCCTGCGTATTCACAACGAGTACAAATAGCAATGCAGATTAAGACTAGGCGAATTCCTAGGCAGATTTTGACATGGGACTGTATTGGGGTGAAGCACAGGCGAAGCACTGCTACTTGGGCGCAGAGATATCACACTCACCACCAGTTTGTGTTGACTCTCATCCTCACGTCCTCAGGCTGTTGAGCGATCGCAACCTCCTCTTCCTGTCATTCTATTTCCAACGCACGCAGCTCCTCTTCTGAAAACTCTGGTTCATAGAGGTATGGTTCTGGATCTTGACTGTCTGAGAAGTCACCCTCCTCGTCTCTTAAAATCTGCCATGTTCATCGCCATTCACTGTCTACTGTAGGAAAAATAGCCGGCTACTATTCACGCCGGTATGTTGACGGAAGTTGGGGGATTTCAGGTGTTGTGTGATATCTCTGCGCCCAAGTAGCAGTGCTTCGCCTGTGCTTCACCCCTAATATAGTCCCAAGTCAAAATCTGCCTAGGAAACCGCCTAGTGTTAATCTGCATTGCTATTTGTACTCGTTGTGAATACGCAGGCCACAAGAAGTAATTAGGTGTTTTTTTTTTACTTTTACTCATGACATGCTAGCTGGCAACAAAGGATTCCATTCATTATGCTAAGCTAAGCTAGCGGCGGCGCTGCCAAACTAAAAATGTGCATGCACTGAGACAAAAATGCATTTGCCCACCTATCTAAATGTAGGAAAGATGGTGATTATGGTGGAGTGTTCCTTTAAAACGGTTTATTTCAATCGTATCTTTGTTCAGTTGTATTTATTTTTTTGTTGTTTTTGTAATTACTGAGTGTTTACTTGTCTTAAATTAGGCTAGTTGTTTTTCTATGTTGTTTTTAAACCACAGGCAAACGTTCCTTGTGTAAGTGTTCTTTAGCCTGTTGATTTTTGTTCATTATATTCAGCTACAGTTAATTTTTTTGTTATAAGACTAAATGTGAATGATATCTAAGTTTTTTTTCTTCTTTTTCTTTTCTTATTGGATTTGAAATTAGGAATCGTTAAAATTCAAGCGATACCCAACCCTACTGAAAAGCCATCTACAGCAACTGGACTGTTAGGATTTGGGGACAAGTTTAAGAAGCCAGAGGGGTCTTGGGATTGTGACGTGTGCTTGGTTCGGAACAAGGCACAGGATGTCAAATGCGTATCCTGTCTCAGCTCTAAACCAGGTAAAGTTTTACTAAGATTTAAAACATTTTAATAACCAACAAAAAAAAAAAAGATGGACAGCCCCTTTAACGCCTAAGAAATCTGGTAGAAAAGAGTTTCTATTTAAAGAGTCTGAGTTCTTTTTGGTCTGAAAAATAGTGTTGGGAATCGAAAATAGATTCCAATTCTGGAATCGAATACATGAGGTCAGGAATCGGATACTTGTTATAAAATAAAATTTCGATTCTTCTTATCGATTCCTTTGTGAGCATTTCAATAACTTTAAACTAGGGCTGTCAAAAGATTAATCGCGATTAATCGCATCCAAAATAAAAGTTTGTGTTTACATAATATATGTGTGTGTACTGTGTATAATTATTTTGTATATATAAATACACACACATACATGTATATATTTAAGAAATATTTGCATACATATACTGTATATATTTATATATAATTTATATTATATATAAATATAATATTTTTTAATTTTACAAATTTCTTAAATATATACAAGCATGTGTTTGTATTTATATATACACATTTAATTATATACAGTACACACATATATTATTTAAACACAAACTTTTATTTTGGATGCGATTAATCGCAATTAATCTTTTGACAGCCCTAGTTTAAACCATTCAAGTGTGAGACAACTCGCGTGTGTAACAGTATATTGGATCCGTGCGCCTCTTAAAGTGACAGCAGCCTAAAATTTCTTCTGCTGTCTCTAATAACACTAATCAAACAACAAAAGACAAATTCACTCGTTCTTGACTTTGTTTTATATTTGATTAGTTTCTGTTCCTAAATACCTGCAAATCTTAAAGGTGCCGTAGAATGGATTATTTTATTATTTTATAATGTTTCCTGGGGTGCCCTTATAATGTTAGTATGTTTATTAGATCAAAATTTGTTATAATTTAGAAATAAAAGGCATATTTCCTAGCCTGATTTCATACCCTGATCTGGACACTCTGTTTGAAGGGGCGTGTCTGCTGTGAGACTTCAGTGTAAACGCCCACTGCTGTGATTGGCTGACATGCTTGCATATGAAATATCTGGCATTACATGTAGAGCTATCTGCAAAACATTTACTATTACAGCGATTATACGTTTTTACTATTACAGCTATCGGGATTAACGAATCATGATAAGTTTTTTTAGTATTTAGATCTATTCCAGCATTGAGCAGATGACAGCCTGTCGATCGCGTGAATGAAGATCTTATCACTGCAACGCGATTTACTGAGGCATAAACAGTGTTGAACGACTTTGAGAGAAAGATTATCTCTCTGGACTTGAACAATTACACATCAGAAATTCACATAACCCACTGGTTCTCCAGAGGCTCGGATGAAGGAGCTAAAAAAAATGTTTTTGTGTTCATTTGTAGTTACATCCAAACACTGAACAACTGCCATGCTTCGTTCGCTCGTCTGCAAGCCACGATGTCTCTCGAGGAAAAAACAATATCGCGCTGGATCTAGATAACACAGTGTAAATTATCGTTAATAAAATCACTACTTGCCGCTTGCGGGAATATAACGTTAGTTGAAATTGCCCCCTTCGTCCGTTTGAGACGCCGAGAGAAGCCTGGCTGCTTGATATTGTTCCAGGTTAGAAAAACAGTCCGCGGTGAAATGGGCAGAGCAACTAACAACTTCGAATTAAACTGTAGCGGTATCCGATTATAGATAGATTATAGATAGATTATAGATAGATCTGCCATTTTCTCTATGATCCTCGCTTGTTTCTTCACCTGCAGAACTTCCGATGATTCGGCTGTGCAGTTTCGCCTGGCACTGAGCATGGGCTGGCTTATGCAAATATTTAGAGGCGTACATATTAATGATCCCAACTGTTGCGTCACAGTTGGTGTTATGTGGAGATTCGCCTGTTTTTCAGGGGTGTTTTTCAAAAACGAGATTTAAATAAGAAAGTGAAAACTATGGTGTTTGAGACTCACTGTATGTCATGTCCATGTACTGAACTCTTGTTATTTAACTATGCCAAGATAAATTCAATTTCACATTCTAGGGCACCTTTAAAACAATTTATCTTAGTTTATCTTAGAAATTTATCTTAGTTAGGCTAATTGTTTTTCTATGGTGTTTTTAAACCACAGGCAAACGTTCCTTGTGTAAGTGTTCCTAGCCTGTTGATTTTTGTTCATGATATTCAGCTACAATTAAATGTTTTGCTATAAGACTAAATGTAAATGAATGTTTTTTTTTTCTTTCTTTTTTCTTATTGGAATCGAAATTAGGAATCGTTAAATTCCAAACGATACCCAACCCTACTGAAAAGCCTAGCTTTCAATATCCGCCTAATCAAACTGATATTTGCGTCCCTGACGTCTTACTCTTGGTGTTTTACAGGAGCTGTAGCCGCTGTGGTCTCGACTCCAGTCTCTGCACCTGCAACATCTGCTGAGTCTTTGTTGGGATTCGGTGACAAGTTCAAGAAACCTGAGGGGAGCTGGGAGTGTGAGGTGTGCTGTGTTCAAAATAAGGCAGTGGACCAGCAGTGTGTGGCCTGCCAGTCAGCAAAACCCGGAGCTAAAATAGAGTCCAAAGGTAAAGTGCCTTGCAATCATATTTCCAGGAGTCAGATTTTGCGACGCTACCGTTTTGTAGAAGCAGACTAATGACCAGAAATCTTGCTGTTTTTCAGGTTTTAGTTCATCTTTTGGCGTTCAGTCCAACAGTACAGACTCAAGTTCATCTGGTTTTAAGTTTGGTACCGGCTCTACGGACTCGACCTCTGCTGGATTAAAGTTCGGAGGCTCTTTCTCAGATTCTTCCACCGCGGGAGGATTTAAATTTGGAATCGGGACTTCCGACTCGACCTCAAAATCAGAGGGCTTCAAATTTGGAGGCTCGTTCTCGGATGCAGGTTCTGGTGGGGTCAAACTTGGAAGTGCCTCGTCAGAATCCACAGCGACAAAAGAGAGTTTAACAAGGGCCACAAGGGCCTTTGGCTTTAGTGGACCCATGAATGATGACATAATCGAAGAAAAAACTAAATCTCAGGATTCTAGTACAGGATTTAAATTTGGTGGCGGAAGTGGAATCACTTTCAGCTCTCAAGCTTCTGGCTCTGAAAACTCTGCATTTTTATTTGGAGCTAAACCCAATGAGAAAGAAAGCTCAAATTCATCCTTTAGTTTCTCTGCGCCCCAGTCCAAGGCTGAGAAAGAAAATGCTCCTGCTTTCTCAGAAACTGCTTCAACCACCTCAACGTCGACGACAACAACAACAACAGCAGCGAACGCCATCCCTATTTTTGGCAAGTCTTTAGTAGCTGAATCTTCTGCCTCGAAGTTTGTGGAACAAGCAACGAAAGAGCAAACGCTGGTGACGCCTACCTTCACCTTTGGAAAACCAGAAGAGAAAAAGGACACCTCTGCACCCTCAAATGCGTTCTTGTTCGGTGCTTCCAAGGAAGCCGAGAAACCAACGGCAAACTTGGGCTTCTCTTTCAGCGAGCCAGACCCTCCAAAAGATTTCCCCAAGCCTACGCCGACGCTTACGTTTGGGAAAACTGCCGAGTCAACAGAACCCCCAAAGCCGTCATTTGGCTTTGGACAGAGTATAACAGGTGGGTGAAACCGTATGGTCTTTTGATGCTCTCTTAAAGCTATAGAGCGCTTCAGTGATGACGTACTTTTGTAGTGAATTCACATCACCCTGGTTTTCTCGACAAACACCCAATGGGATTTTTCCATTGGCTTTTGTTTTATTGCAGAAAATAAGTTGTGACTAACACAAGTTTTTGTTCACTTAAACTAGGGATGCACCGATATGAAAATTGGCCGATACCAATAACCGATAATTCTTTATATTTGAAAGCCGATAACTGATATATTGGCAGATAAATCCAAATCCAAATTTTTATATAATTTTTGAGAGCCTGATTACAAAAACAAGTCTCACCATTAAAATCCACATCCTAAGCACACAATTATAATGTTCTCATAATTTCATGTAGCCGATATCCTTTTCAAAGTGATTCCAGTTACATTTCAAGCAATTCAAAACCATGTTGAACAGTTTGCATTTGAAGTGTCTCAGCTTAAGGAAATAATCCATTATTAATCGGCTTTAATATATCGGCCAAGTTTTCTTATCAGGCCGATAATATAAACAAAAATTAACATATCGGCTGATACCGATATGGTAGCCGATATATCGTGCATCCCTACCAAAAAACCATTGACTTTGAGACGATTGTAACAGAAGTGCTAAAATGCTTCTCTTCTCTGGGTTTTGTTCTACAAAAATACATCATCCCTGCAGCACACTATACCATATTCTTGTAGTACCTCAATTTGACTCTCCAAATATGTGCTTTCCAGACACATCTGCTCCAACGCCCCATTTTGGCTTCATGGCCAACTCCTCGAGCACCCCAGCTTCATCCAGCTCCACCCCCAGCCTTTTCATCACTCCCACTACCTCTTCCCTGGCTCCTACCCCTGCTCCCTCAAGCACCTTTGTATTCGGCCAGAGTTCCTCCTCTGAACTTACCATGACAAAGACTTTCGTGTTCGGACAGCAGGACAGCCAGACCCCGGCACCTGCGGCTCCTTCTGCTGCACCTGCACCAGCACAACCTTTCCAATTTGGCTCGGGCTCAAACTCATCTGGCCCTTCTTTCAATTTTGGTGCTGTTGCGTCCTCCACCCCAGCCTCTGCCGGTTAGTTTCCCTCCAACAATCCCATAGTGTGCTTCTTAGGGCTGTCGTGATAACCGCAATATTGTAATGCCGCGATACTGACAAGCCAACCGCAAAGGAATGCAAGCAACCGTGATATTTGCCTGTTTTCTTTTTTCATAAGGCTACGCCTTTCTTGTTTTGCTTTTCATGAAGGTGTATTGATTGTTAAATAAGTTACAAATGATAATAAGACTGTTTAGCATGGTGATTTCTGCTTAACAAGCCTAAACCGGTTGGTTTGCCTCCAAAAATCCCACATTGTGCTTCTTAGGGCTGCCACGTTAACTGCAATATTGTAATACCGCGATACTGACAAGCCAACAACCGTGATATTTGCCTGTTTTTTCTTTTCTTCATAAGGCTACGCCTTTGTTTTGCACTTCGTGAAGGTGTATTGAATGTTAAATGAATTATCATTTTGACCCATACAATGTATTGTTGGCTATTGCCACAAATAAACCCATGCGACTGGTGACGTGATCCAGGGTCACACATAACAATAGCCTAACGAGCTTAGGTTTCAGGTTTATGTTGTGTTATGTAGACCCTTATTTTGACATTGTTTAATTCACTTCCTTTATTTTCAACGCTCTGTTTAGTTTTGGTTTTATTGGTTACTTATGTCCTCGTTTTCATGCCTGCTGACCACAACGAATAAACATGGCGATAATGCTGCATATCACGACTCAAAATTACCGCAAAGGAATTTAGCCGTGTTTCCATTACCTTTCAAACTGCGCAAATTGAAATTGCGAAAAATAAAATACGCGTGAAAGAAAAATACGTGAAAATACGCCCAATGGAAACGCGTCAATTTCGCAAAAAAGTTTTTACGCTCTCATGAGGAGGTTTTTCAGGCAATTCTAAAAAGAAATAATTCAGAAAACTGCAATGGAAACAGTTTTTGCGCATTTTCAGGTCAGCTGACGTAGATGAGGCGGTGTGTTTGGACAGAATACGAGACAGAGTTCTTTATTAAATTCATAAAAGACAAAAGAATTACAGGAATACTGGATTCTAAACCTCAAAGAAATGCCACAATCAAGACCTCGAAGCAGATATGAGGGAGAAACACCCAGAAATACTAGCCGTTCCAAGTATAAGGGTCTTTCCTTACCATTAACGCTTGGATAACACACAAATACGTGTCCTTCAGTTAATAATAATGGCCAGTGCAGTGGCTGGGATATACTTAAACCTACCAACATCCGTCGCCATGATTTTTAGTCACATAACATCGGTTAATGGAAAGACCGTCATTTCACAATAGTTTTTTGTCGACATTTAGAAAAAAATGGCAAACTTTTGCACTCATCTGTAATGGAAACGCGCCTATTCTTTCGCTGCGACAGCCCTAGTGCTTCTGCCCTTTGGTCGTCATCCTGTATAAATGTGCCTAACATCTAATTTCTCTTGCAGCTCCAGCTCCGTCTGCCAACCCCTCCCCGTTTGTCTTTAGTTCTGCCGCTCCTTCATCCGGCTTTGGCACCGGACAGGCCCCAATCTTCGGACAAAACGCGTCTCAACCCAGTGCTCCTGCGTTCGGGTCATCGGCACCTTCATTCTCGGCCAGCGCTCCCCCAGCGTCTGCGTTTGGAGCCAAGTCGAACACCGCCCCTGTATTCGGTCAGCAAACCAATCCTACACCTACGTTTGGATCGACTGCTGCCTCCACGGGCCAAGGTCAGAGAAACATGAACATCAGCATCTCATTTCATTCTAAACTTTTGTGAGTAACTTGACCATCTTTAGCCCTATTCGGACGGGACTAGTTTAACATGGAGAGTTGGGGTAAAGTAATAATTACCAGAGCTTCTCTGTGATTTTAGTCCCGTCCGAATGTGCATCTCAGTGATCATCACGGACAATGCCAGTAAAGATTACAGCGACTTTTACCTTCAGTAAAAAGGTCTGGAAAAATTACCTAAGGTAATACTAATCCCATGCGAATACACCCGCTGTACGTAAATATTCCGTCATTTCCTGTTTAAAAGTAGTTTTTCAAGTATGGAAACGCTTGGAAAAGCATCAGTTGCGTTCTAGTCGCTGGGACGAGTCTGTGGCAAAACTCGAGTGTTTTACACACACCATTTTGATCAGAAAGAAGATCGAAAGCACTTGTTAGAGGCTCGAAACATCTTTTAGCGTTAGATAAGTGCCTTTTACCAACACAATCCAATCTGAAGTTAATTAATACATCGTTTGACTGGACATAACTGTTTTATATCTATAATTATAGGTTATATGTGTTTGCGCACGTGATATCAGGAAGCAACGTAATACACACAAGGACAGGAGTGATGGTGATGCGCAGAAAAACTAGTCACTCTCCCACTTCTGCTAGTTTTACTGAGATCTCTTATCCCGTGTGAATTAGCCATTAATATTACAGATTTCCTGTGGTAAAATTGCATTACTCCATCCACCCTTGTAAAGCTAATCCCGTCCGAATAGGGCTCAAGTACCACCAAATGTCAGTCTTTGATAACGTTCACATTCGTTGCATTGGTTGAAGAAAGCAGCATCGGAAATTATTTACAAGTTCAAATTAGGGGCTTTCGCACCAGAGGAACCTTTTCAGAGTTCCTAAAACTATTGGTGGAAGTTCCCGGTTTTGGGCGTGTTCGCACCGCAGGAACTAGGAACGATTTTAGTTCTAGGAACTCTTTTTAGGAACTAATTGAGCTCCTACTTTAGAGTCTCATAACTTTAGAGTTACAAGCGTGCATATTGTCTTTAGAATATTGTCCTTTTTTGCGGTCACTTTGTATATTTCCATGGCATCGCTGTCAAAGAGTAATTCGCTTTTGAAGTGATTTACTTATTACAGAGTTAACGAAAGTTATCATGAGTGATAAACGGTAATGTTTAAAGCAGATTTCTTAACAAATGTCAGTAGCCCGGGAAGATTTTAAAACGAGCCGTTTCTCAGCACTGTCAAAATAAAAGTCCCAACAACAAGCGCGGCTCACGTCACTTCAGAGCTCCTAATGGTGGTGCGAATGCAACCAGGAAAATGTTCCTAAGGGAACCATTAGTTTTCTGAGGGAACCACCCTGGTGGCGAGTTCTTGCAACTACCCGGTGCGAAAGCCCCTATTTTTTTGATGACATAATCAAAAAATAAGTCATGCCATCTAGTAACGCCTGCCTGTAACCTAGTTATTTGTATGCATCTCTCTTACGGTTCCTCCATGTGTTATGTTTGAAGGAGGGTTCCAGTTCGGCAGCACCGGTGGGTTTGGAGCCTCAGGGAGCAACAGTAATGTGTTTGGCTTCGGGGGGGCAGCGGCTCCAGCAACTCCTGCTGCCAGTCCAGCGATGCCCGCGCTAAACCCCTCCAGCGGAGGCTTCGGCTTCAGCCAGACCCCGGCTTTCAACATCGGGTAAGAAGAAGAATTGTGCTCCAACACTACTGAAAACGGCATACTATGTTATATCATATTGCATTTCATATTATGTGAAGGCTACAACTAATTATACAGTTTTATTTTTTATCAGTCAATCTATTGATTCTTTTGCCCTGACAGTGGAAACACGTCTAAATAGTCAGTCTATCATATAAAGTATATATAAATAATCTAATTAGTCCGTTATTTCTTTGGTTAGCTTACCAGTAAATATCTAACTTCTGCTTTAATCTTTCAAACCCACAGGTTTGTTGAAAAATGTGTTTTATTAAATTAAAATGTAGAATGTTTATGATAAACGTATATATTTAATACTCTGATTTATTCGTTCAATTACTTTTTTCTAACGGTCAATCTATTGATTCTCTCCTTTCTTTTTTTTTTTTTTTTTCTTTTTTTTTTGGGATTATTCAATTAATTTATTGGTTTCTCTCTCCCTCCCCGATAAATGTATCAATTAGTAGATTATTCCTTTGGTTAACTTACCAATAAATAACTAATAAAAGTATTATAATAAGATATAAAATATTTAATTCTCTGATTTATTCATCTCTTTTTCCCCCCGCGTAGTCTTTTAATCTTTCAATGTATTCGCAGGTTTGTTGTGAATATGGTTGTGACTATAGTATATATTAAAAATACATTAAAATATAGAATGTTTTACAAAAAATATATTTATGTATTAAATATTTAATTATCTGATTTTATTTTTTTATTTTTTTTAATGCATTTGTTTATTCGATTAATGTATTGGTTTCTCTCTCCCCGATAAATGTATCAATTAGTAGATTATTCCTTTGGTTAACTTACCAATAAATAACCAATAGAAGTAT
>NC_138230.1:43559187-43579187 GCF_964197995.2 Scardinius erythrophthalmus | reverse complement strand
GTATTCCAATATAGAAAACAGCAAGTCTGTTTATCACCCTGGGAGCCCCAGTTTCTACTGCCTTCAGGACATTATGCGTGTCTGTAGTGAAACCAGTGCCCATTTCTCCTCCACCACCTCAAAGATGCTGCTCGCTCTGGACAAGTAAGTTTGAACATCATCACTGACCACCAAAGTGTCCGAAAATCATACAAATAGGACTTTCAGCCTTGTTATGATAATATAAAGACCATTTTCTTGTCCTCCATTGGCCTATTTTCAGTTGAAACAGGAGGTTGGGAAGGACGAAGTTTATTTTCATAAACCAGTAGCTTTTAGTTCAGGACACAACCCTTGAACCATGATTTAAAGTGCCCTTATTAGGCTTTTTCATGTAGTGTGTAATAGTGTTTCCACCATTCATCCGGTATTTAAAAGCTTGTGTTTATTGACTGATGAGGTTAGCTCTGTCATATGAGACCCTGGATCACGTCACCAGTCTCGAGTCGCACTGGTGTATTTGTGGCAATATCCAACAATACATTGTACGGGTCAAAATTATCGATTTTTCTTTTATGCCAAAAATCATTAGTAAAGATCATGTTCCATGAAGATATTTTGTAAATTTCCTACTGTAAATATATAAAAAATTTATTTCTGTGAGTGAATGCAGCACAATCGCCAACATAAATGGACAATTTTAAAGGAGATTTTCTCAATGTTTTGAATTTTTTGCACCCTCAGATTCCAGATTTTCAGATTCGGCCAAATATTGTCATATCCTAACAAACCACACATCAATGGAAAACTTATTTATTTAGACATATGTAAAAATGTACCCGTGTGACGGGTTTTGTGGTCCAGGGTCACATATGTTTTGTCTTGAGTCTTGTCTTGAGCCCTCATTTATCAAAAGTGCGAACACCAAATTTCCAGCGTACACCTGGCGTACACCCCCACGGTGACTTTGAGATTTATCAATATGAACGTTGGCGTACGGCACGCTCAAATCCTACGCCAGCTCAGGAGGTGGTGTACGCACGTTTTGAGTGCGGGAATGCGCAAAAAAAAACAATTCCTAACACCACAAAACGCACAGACAAACTAAAAGATATAATATAATATGACCCACTGTAAAAAAAACAACAACATAGTAATTATAAACTTCAGTGTTTATTTTTGTGCAACATGGACTTCAATGTTTAATTTGTGTGACTTTACCAAAGCATTTGAATTGTAGGCATATGTATTCCTTAAGTTGCGAGCCTGTGCGCTTTACCTGACGTTTTGTTTATACTTTCGCCTGGCTCCGCAGCGCGAGTCTCCGCAGACTGCGCGCGCACCTCCCCAAACGGACGAGGCGTTTATACTCGACGCGCTCGCCGTTGTATTCTTTGAAACGATGGTTAGGCCAGGGTTAGGCCCAGCAGGTGTGCACGGACTGGGTTTAGTAATGAAAGGCTTTCAATGACCAAAAAAATAATTCAGACTGACAAAATAATAAAAATGCCATTCTTCTTCTTTTAAATAATAATAATACAAATAATAATAACGAAATTCTTCTTCTAAATAACAATAAGCGTCATTAATAATAAAAATCTAGAAATCAATTTTGTTTCTTTCCACTTCCCTGGTTTCGCTTTCTCTTTCTCAAAGAAGTTTCTCTTCTTTGCCGTCTTCCGTGTGTCCATGGCGTAAAATGAGGGCGTGGGGGGAGCGGAGACTTGAATATATAGGGGCGTGTTATTCTAATGACGATCGATTTCAGCCGCGGCATTTATCAAGGGCAGGTATTGCGTACACCAGAATTTCAAAGGTACGCACAGCTTCATAAATCAGGCGATGAGAGGAGTGTAAGCATAATCTTACGCCAATATATACGCCCGTTTCTACGCAAGATTGATAAATGAGGGCCATTGTCACTGTGTATTTCAGGTGGTTAGCAGAGCAACATGCTGTGCCTCACGCCATCCCTGCACTCTTCCGGCCGGCTCCGGTAGACCGTGTGAAGACTAACGTGAGTAACCCGGCGTACGGCAAGCAGCCCGACGGCCCGCTCCACATGGGCTACACGGCGCTGGAGATCAAGAGCAAGATGATGTCCCTGGAGAAAGCCGACTTGTGCATCGAGAACCCGCTCTATGGGTCAGATCTGCAGTACACTAACAGAGTGAGGCTTTCTCTTATCATAATGACCAGAAAAAGTTGCATTCATAAACCATGCTCATAATTCAACACACTACCATTCAAAAATGTGGGGTCGGTAAGATGTTTTTATTTTTTATTAAACATGGTCACATTAGTTGGATCAAAAGTTACATTTATAACATTACAAAAGATTTCTATATCACATAAATTATGTCCTTTTGAACTTTTTTTTATGCATTCCTGAAAAATATGCATCATGGTTTCCACAGAAATATGAAATATTTCAACATTGATAATAATCAGAAATGTTTCTTCATCATATTAGAATGATTTCTGAAGGATCATGTGACACTGAAGACTGGAGTAATGATGCTGAACATTCAGCTTTGATCACAGGAATAAATTACACTTTAAAATATATTCACATTTTTTTAAAATTGTAATAATATTTCACTGTTTTTACAGTATTTTTGATCCAATAAATACAGCCTTGATGAGCATTAGACACTTCTTTCAAAAACATATAAAAAAACCAAAGCTTTGAACGGTAGTTTATGTAAGATTATTAGATTAGATTAGCCTTTATTGTCTCCTAGCGGAGAAATTCATCTTGGGCATTCGGGACAACAGATGCAGCACAACATACATAACACATAACATGAATTACTACACATAATTATCACCTTATCACTAGCCTCTATACCTAATTACAGCTTGCCCACACCCTATTTGTTTTTATTCAATATTTTAATAGAGAGTGGCACAAAGGAAAATTTAAACCTATTCAGTTTACAGGTCGGTACCCTGTACCTTCTGCCTGAGGGCATCAACTCATACTCACTATAGAGAACATGATTCGGATCATTAATAATTTTAAAACTCTGTTTTCTCACCGCCTCCTCAAAAGGCTCATTAAGAGTAGTCGGTGGCACTGATCCAATTATCTTCCCTGCCCTTTTAATCAATGTTTGGAGCTGTGTTTTTAGTTTAACTGACAGTTTACCAAACCAAGCTATAATACCATATCTCAATATAGACTCAATAACTGTCTTGTGAAAAAGGAGCATAATATCTTTATCAACACCATGAACTTTTAGTCTTCTTAAAAAATATAAACGCTGACACATTTTTGATGAAATATAATCTACATGATGTGACCACTGTAACTGTTTGTCTAAATGAATGAAATGAATGAAGATTATGCATTATAGTCGTTTATCATGTGCAATATACCTTTTTAATTGATATTTTGAATATATAACAAGATTTGAACTCTTGCCTAAAGGTGGACAAGGTCATCATCAACCCTTACTTTGGTTTGGGAGCGCCGGATTATTCCAAAATCCAGATTCCAAAAAGAGACAAATGGCAGCACAGTATGACCAGCGTCACAGAAGACAAGTCAGTGTATATATATTTACATTTACTATACTACTATTACTACATTATTAGGCTGCTAATAATCAGACTTCATCAAATACTATACAATTTTTTATATGCCATAATCATTTGTTAACAAACAAGTATTCATTACTTTTTCCACCTTAAATTATTACATTGTTTAAATTAATATTTTTTTTTATATAACTCTGATTTGCATATGTACATTTCTGAAATACAAACTAAGACAGTTCCCTCTGATAACAAATCACTCTAAATTGTAATGTGGACTCATGCATTTTCTGTAAAGCTGCTTTGAAATGATGTGTATTGTGTAAAGCGCTATACAAATAAACATCAATTTAATTAAATAGAAATCCTTAAGCTATCCATTTTAATATATCTAAATACATTACGTCGACAGCCCTCTTTAGACCAGTGGTTTTCAAACCCTGGGTCGCGACCCTCGGGTGGGTCGCGAGACTTAAAAAATGGGTCGCCAGGATGATTTAAGGAAAATATAATTAAATTAAAAAACTAAATTTGTTTTCATAAAATCATAGTCTATAAGCCTATGTAAAAGAAACACACGCAACATGGCTATTTAAACAATTAATAGATTAATAAAACGAAAGAAAAAACTGACAGCATACTGCTGAGTTTGGTTCATTTCTGGAAGGCGCGCTGCCTCACAAACAAAGTTGACGGAAAGGAAACCGAGACGGCAGTTTGTTTGTTTTCTTTATTTAACAAAAGCACAATGTTGTGTTTTATTGCGAGTGTACACAAATATAAATAAATCAGTTTCAGTTTCAAATGATGTCCTGAACAAAATAACGGAGTATTTCTATGATTCCATCGTGCCGGTGGCGCCTCACACGCACACAACATATTCCAGCACTGCAATCTTGACATCGCAGCCGGTTCATTATCAAAATAAAATGGTCAACCTCACATAAAAATTACACGGCTCTGTTTAAATAGTCAATATAGCCTACAATTCGTGCCATTCAGCGTAAGCACCGCTCCACTGTGATGTTACAAAGCACATTTTTGCGCATCTGAAGAGGGTGATTTTCTGAAGAGGGATCGATATTGGAACGTGAGTGAAGTACAAAGAAGCCCACGAGCGTAACTTCTTATGGGGACATGTCCTCCCCACTTTTCAAAATCCAAAATCCCGTTTGCTATTTGTTTATATAGTGTGCACACGATGTTCCCGGACGCGGACGCGCGCGCATCGACATAGGCTCGGTCCTGCTCCTCCGTGGTATCGCGGTTGCGGCACAGGCGATGAAACGCCAGAAACAACAACAGGTGACTAAGCTATCGTTATATTATCCCGCTCTTATTCATGCAAATGCTTTTTCATGCGCGACAAGACAAAAGAGAACGCGCTGTCAGTGATCCTGACACACACAAACACAAACACAAACCCACAGATAGACGCGCGCCAGTATCAAGTTCTCTTTCGCGCTAGAACGAGCAACACACATGCCAAAATGTCCGTTTTGTCGAGTATCCTCACAAGAACAGTCTTAAACGAGTTAAATTAAATCTTAAATTAAAGTAAAGAGTAGTGAGAGAATGGGATGCGTGAGATCGTCAGCTGTGGCTGGCCCTAAAGTGGCAGCAGCTAATTCTCTGAGAAAATTACTAACTGCTCTTGACTAAAGAATGTTTGTAGCTTTAATAAGGATTTATCTATATTTAGTTTATAATTTATGCAGTGCAGAATGTTTTGATAACCTTATTCAATTTCTGTATATTGCATACCTGTTAGACAGGAAAGGCAGGTAATGACATTTATAATGGGTTTATGTAAGGTTTGTTTTAAGTTCACTTAAATTAAAGTTTTTATATTTTTTGAAGCCTAATAAATATTTAAAATTTGGGGGGATAATCATTTTCATTTTTTCTTAGAAGCCTATAATAAATAATAGTTTAGCATCCAAATAAATCGCGAATATGGAAAAAAAAATGTATTCGAATGAGAGAGTTAGGCTACATGAGCCCAACGCCGCTTACTTTCACTTTCGCTTTAAATTATTTCGCTTTGGCTTGTTTATATATATTTTTTTCATTCTTGTTCTGTTCTGAATATAATTAAATTTAAAGGATTTGTTGTGGAATATTAAGCATACAGCAAACGATAGTAGGCTATATTAATTGGTTAAAATTCTTACAATGGTTAATGGTTACCCGGTTAATTAGTATCCCTGTAGCTTTAGCTATAGATCAAAAGAGTGCAGAATCAACTTTGCGTTGCGATCGCGTCACGGATAAGCCACTGCACGTGCATCATCAAAAGCGGTTGTTAACAAAAGGCTTAAGAATGGGCCTATATAGGCCTATGGGTCGCGTCAATTTAAAAAAAAAAAAAAAGGTCGCTCTTGAAAAAGTTTGAAAACCACTGCTTTAGACATTCCACTAACTATACTATAAGTAACTTTGCAAGTACATGTCAGCTAGCAGTCATTAGTGTAAGTCTGCTTAATATCTGCTTTAATTTGATGCTCTCCAACAGACACTTTACTTAATAGAAATAGCTTTGCATGTACTTATTCTACTAACATATAATTTAATATTGTTAAAAGTGTGGAATGTTAATATTTGCAAGGAGATTTAGAATTTTTTTTATTATTATGTAATAAAATTTGAAATTTTCTTCTAGAATGATCATTTTTATCAAGCTTGTATATTTAAGTTCAATAATTTCACTTAAATGGCAATGCATATTACCTATTAATTGTCATTTAAGTGAAATTACTGAACAAGCTTTATAAAAGCTTTATAAAAAAATTATATACAAGCTTTATAAAAATTCTAGAAGAAAATTTCAGATGGCACTTAGAGGCTTTTGCATCTGAACTCTTCATATATATATATATATATATATATATATATATATATATATATATATATATATATATATATATATATATATATATATATATATATATATATATATATATATATATATATATATACACACATACACCCACACACACAAACACACACACAAATATATATTAAAAACATAGTGTTAATAGTGTGGAATTTTAATATTTGCAAAAATTTTGTACAAAATATTTTTTTATTATATACATATAAATATTAAATTATTTTTAAGTAACTTTGCATGTACTTACTCTACTAACCCAAACCTTAACCCAATAGTCTACTAATACTCTGAGTTATTGGAGTATCAGAATGAGGTGTAACACGCAGTTGTCTGGTTCCTCTGTGTGTCCTGTAGAGAGCGCCAGTGGGTGGACGACTTCCCTCTGCACCGCAGTGCCTGTGAAGGAGACACTGAGCTTCTGTCCAAACTCCTGGACAGCGGCTTCTCCGTTAAACAGCTGGACAGTGACCACTGGGCACCCATTCATTATGCATGCTGGTATATATCAACTTCTTGTTTCTTTAAAGGGATAGTTCACCCAAAAATGAAAAATTAGCCCATGATTTACTCATCCTGAAGTCATCCTAGGTGTAAATGACATTCTTCTTTCAGACGAATACAATCAGATTTATATAAAAAAATGTCCTGGCTCTTCCAAGCTTTATAATGGCAGTGAACGGCCGTTTCTGTTTTGAAGACCATAAAAGTGCATCTATCCATGATAAATTTATTAATCCCCCAGAGCCTGTGGAGCACTTTTATGATGGATAGATGCACTTTTATGGTCTTCAAAACAGAAACGGCCGTTCACTGCCATTATAAAGCTTGGAAGAGCCAGGACATTTTTTTTTTATCATGGATAGATGCACTTTTGTAATGGATAGATGCACTTTTATAATGGACAGATGCACTTTTATCATGGATATATGCACTTATCATGGATAGATGCACTTTTATAATGGATAGATGCACTTTTATCATGGATTGATGCACTTTTATAATGGATAGATGCACTTTTATAATGGACAGATGCACTTTTATCATGGATAGATGCACTTTTATCATGGATAGATGCACTTTTATAATGGATAGATGCACTTTTATAATGGATAGATGCACTTTTATCATGGACAGATGCACTTTTATAATGGACAGATGCACTTTTATCATGGATAGATGCACTTATCATGGATAGATGCACTTTTATAATAGATAGATGCACTTTTATAATGGATAGATGCACTTTTATAATGGATAGATGCACTTTTATCATGGACATATGCACTTTTATCATGGATAGATGCACTTTTATGGACTTCAAAACAGAAATGGCCATTCACTGCCATTATAAAGCTTGGAAGAGCCAGGACATTTTTTTTTTATATAAATCTTGATTGTATTTGTCTGAAAGAAGAATGTCATTTACACCTAGGATGGCTTCAGGGTGACTAAATCATGGGCTAATTTTCATTTGTGGGTGAACTATCCCTTTAAGACAGTAAATGATTGTCCATGTTTCCTTATTCCATAGTCCTGGGTACACTGAGTCATGCTGCTCATGTGGGAAACATGAGTTTATATCCGGCTTAGATCCCATCATCTCTCCACTTTCATCAGTTCAATGACACCATGACATCAGTCTGCTTTTCCTCTGACTTCAGGCATGGAAAGCTGGAGGCCACCAAGCTTCTGCTAGAGAAAGGGAACTGTAACCCCAATCTGCTGAACGGGCAGCTGAGCTCTCCTTTACACTTCGCAGCCGTCGGGGGTCATGCAGAAATTGTGCAGATACTTCTGCAGAATCCGGAGATTGACAGAGTGAGAAATACAGTCTTTCATATTTCATTGCCATGCTCATTTCCCCCCTGTTTTACATTCAGATTATTACCTTTGCCTTAACTCTCATGTAGGATTAATCTTTAAAAACACTTTTAATTTAATAATCTCAAAATTAATTTCCATTTTTAAATACTGTACATTACAATGTAATGGCCAAATTCACTTGTAGCATTTTATCTTTTACTTGTTTAGACAAGGCAGTGTAGAATGTTTGTTTGCTATAAGGTTTTGTAAGAATATACATTTTTAGTATTTTAATTATATTTAGTTTTTTATATATATATATGTATATATGTATATATATGTATGTATGTATGTATACGTATACAAATACGTATACGTAGACACACACACAAAATGTATATTAACCCTCAGACGGTCCTCGGTCATTTCTGACCGATAAATTTTCTGTTTTGAATTTCTAAAAATCACAGCTTCATCGGAATGTTATGAAACTTGGTGACTTTTATGGCATTAGGTATGTGAATACAAAAAAAAAATTGAGGTCATGATCCGAGCATGCTAAGTGGTCGTAAAAAAAATAGTGACGATTTTGGTCTTCAATCTTTTGGTCTTGGATTTTGCGACCCATGGGAAATGAATGGGAAATTGACAAAAAAAAAAAATAATTCTCAGAATTTTTGTGTACAATCTACAAATCGGCATCAATCCTAAAAAAAAGTACACCGCTGTAAAGGGGTGACACTCTACAACATCAAGAGTACAAAAAAGACACACACACACACACACACATACACACACACTTTTATACACATAAACACCAATAAATTTTGATTACAAAAAATCTGTTTTGAATTTTTAAAAATCACAGCTTCATTGGAATGTTACGAAACTTGGTGACTTGTATGGCATTAGGTATACGCACACACAAAAAAATTGGGGTCTTGATTCGAGCATGCTAAGTGGTAGAAAAAAAATAGTCACACTTGTGGTCTTCGGTCAAAAATGACCCCCATAGAAAATGAATGGGAAATTGAAAAAAAAAAAAAAAATTATTATTTTACTGAAAGTGTTATAAGTGAATGAATGCTCCTATGCTTTCTCTCCATACTCTCACCAGATGGTGCTAATCTGCTTCAAACATTTTTTTTTGAAGGCCTAGACTCTATATTAAACTAAAATACTGCATAAAAAAAAAAATACATATATTTATATAATTTTTTTTTATTAATTTCAATGGCAAAAATAGACCATAAATATTGCATAAATATTAATAAATTCAATAAAATGATCTCAAAATACAAAATTAAAAAGAATAAATATTATAGAACAAAAATAAATTGCATTGGTTTTACTGGGATGGAGGAAGTTTCATTTTTAGGCCTCCGGTCACTTCTGACCGGGAAGGCCCAGGATGTGACTCCGAAACGAAGACCGTCTGAGGGTTAAAAACATATAATACAATATTGTTAGTGTGGAATGTTAATATTTGCAAAGAGATATATATTTGTATGTATATACAAATATAAATATTACATTTTAATTTATTAAAAATATTGTTTATTATTTATATATACATATATACACTATTTTTTATTTTTTTATTTTTAAATGAAATGCTGTCCCTTGTCATTTTAAGCACATTGAGGACCAACAGAAACGATCCCCCCTTCAACTATGTGAAGAAAACAAGCAGAACAACTGGGAGGAGACGGTGAAACTCCTTCAGCAAGCCAACAATAAACCAGTGAGTGTGAACCCACAGCGTTCTGGATCAGCACTGCGATGGGAAGTCCTGCTAAGATGCACATTTTGGTTTGTTTCAGTACGAGAAGGTGAGAATTTATCGCATGGATGGATCGTACCGCTCCGTGGAACTGAAACATGGGAACAACACGACGGTGCAGCAGATCATGGAGGGCATGAGACTCTCACAGGAGACACAGCAGTACTTCACCATCTGGATCTGCTCAGAGAACCTCAGTGAGACCACCACACCTGACCTGACGGCTCCTGAAAAACTCAGATATCTGATGCGACTTCATGCTTTTCCTCTGTCGTGTTGTTTAGGTCTGCAGCTGAAGCCGTACCACAAGCCCTTGCAACACTTGCGGATCTGGACCGAGATAGTGACCGACCTCACGGCTCTCGATCCACAACGGGAAACTCCACAGCTATTCCTGCGCAGAGATGTTCGGCTGCCCTTAGAGATTGAAAAAAAGGTTTCTGCCACACCGTCAATATCTTTTCTCAATCTTTACCAAAGTCCCTTTCAAGGAAACTACTTATACTATGCCCTAAAAGTGTTTTTGTGAAGAAAAAGTACATACTTTTGAGTGTGTAGCAGAAGAGTAGACATGCTTTGGGTCAAGCTACTTCATCATAATTGTGTCTTTCACAAACCGCTCTGTCACACAGTCTCGTGCCTCCTGTCAATCATCTTGTCACAGTTAAAATCCTCCACCTGCAATGTAACGAAATTTCCATATCGGAGAGAAATGTTGTACCAGTCGTGGGTCTTTCATGCGGAGAACAATGGAAGCTTGTTTCCGCCACAGAATAAAACATTTTAAAAGATCATTGCGACTTTTTATCACGCAATTGCGAGTTTAAATCTCGTAATTCTGACTTTCATTCTTAGAATTGCGAGATTCGCAATTGTGTGTTATAAAGTCAGAATTGTGAGATATAAACTCAATTGTGTTATAAAGTCAGAATTGTGAGATATAAACTCAATTGTGTTATAAAGTCAGAATTGTGAGATATAAACTCAATTGTGTTATAAAGTCAGAATTGTGAGATATAAACTCAATTGTGTTATAAAGTCAGAATTGAGATATAAACTCTCAATTGCGTGATATAAAGTCAGAATTGTGAGATATAAACTCAATTGTGTTATAAAGTCAGAATTGAGATATAAACTCTCAATTTTGTGTTATAAAGAGATATAACCTCGCAATTACGAGAAATAAACTCGCAATTCTGACTTTATAACTCGCAATTTCGACTTTATATCACTGAATTATGAGATAAAAAGTCAGAATTGCGAGATATAAACTCGCAATTGTGAGAAGAACACTTTATATACTTATATTAATGTTTTATATATCATCCAGCCTCAAAATCAGTGTAGTTTTTTGTCAGTGTTTATTTAAAAACATCCAATTATGCAGAATATACAATGGTAAATATTGAATTGATGAGTTGACAATACAATATATAACAATTCAATATATAGGGTATGATTTTACCCCTAAAATTCAGCATATTGACACAAAATAATAACTGCAAATCCACATTTCTCTGCCTGGATCCAGTTGTTTCTATGAATTGCAGCGATCCATTTGCTTCTCAGTTCTGTAGCTTTCAGCAGTCTGTAAAAACACACCTCAGATTTCTTGTCAGATCTAGTTGAACAGTCAAATCTCAAAGCTCTTTCCCGTTTTAGATGCGTTTTGTGTGTATTTCGCGGCATTCACACTGAAAACCAATGCTGCCACTCAGTCTTTCTGCCACTCAGTGGGTGTTGCACTTCCTCCCATTCATAAGTTAAATGAGTGCACTATTTTTGCTCAGTCAATTTGTGCTCAGTAATTCTACCTGATCCACATCGATGGTTAAACACCATGTCCTAACTACACACGACGCGCGATAAAAAGCCTCTTCTCCATGTTAATAAGAGTGTTTGTCCTATCTAGCCGCGACGGCGACACGCACCGATTCTACTTTAGAAACGGTTTCTATTTTTCTGCGAGGTCGCGCTGGAACAACAAACACAAAGTGTGGCGATGATGATCTCAGGGACTGTTTATGTGCTTTATTTAATGTTAAAAGCGTGTCATGTGACTCTGAATATCATTAGTGCTCCAGCTTTGAGGCTGTTAAAGCTACAATGGATAATTCACCTCAGATCTTCAAATTAAACAAATGGAAACACGAACGTTCAAACTGTGAACAAACAAGTGTATTCTTTGACAAAGATTGTTTTAGTAACTCAGCCTATGTAGTTTTAATACTGTTAAAATGGTGTAATATTAGTGAATTTGATTATGTAGCGACTTATCCATTTTCTTGCGAGTGATGTCGAGATTACTCTCTGATGCTGCGAGACTCCGCCCACACGCTGTTCTGATTGGCTGACTCCGCCCACACGCTGTTCTGATTGTCTGACTCCGCCCACGTGCTGTTCTGATTGGCTGACTCCGCCCACGCACAGTTCTGATTGGCTGACTCCGCCCACGTGCTGTTCTGATTGGCTGACTCCGCCCACACGCTGTTCTGATTGGCTGTGGGTTTTGATTGATTTTGACGCATATCGCAGTCGCGTCTAGTGTGGACAGTAGGGATGCGCGGTATACCGGTACTGCAAAAATACCGGTATATATTATATTTCAAACGGTACAATATCATAATTTTGCTCAATTCGGTATTTAATGCGCTGCTGTTTCGAAGTTCACCGCTAGGCGGCAGTTCGCTACCCAAACTGACGCGGGTCACGCACAACCGGCAAACGGTGACAACGGAGGAACACGATGGATCAAACAGATGAAGCTCATTCTACACGCCCGAAATTAATAAATAAAGAGAGCAGTAGGAGTGAAATATAGCATTACTTTGCCTACAAAAGTAATGAGAAAGGTGAAGCAACAGACCTCAATGCACCACTCTACAAACACTGCTTTAAATTTGCGACGGGAGGCAACACATCAAATCTGGCTAACGTTGAGCACTTGACACTTGATCATCCTGACTTGTTCAAAGAGTTCAGAGATCGACAGGTGAGTCCATCATTCAACTGTTTTAATTTAGACTTTTATTCATAGCGCACATACATAAAAGCTTATCAATTAAATATGACACGGTTAACACGAAAGCTCAAATGTGCTTGCATGACACGCTAGAACCAATGAAGTTTAGGTCTCATAATTTTTGCACTTTCAAACAATCATATATTAATTGAATTTGAATGAATAAAGA
This sequence comes from Scardinius erythrophthalmus, assembly GCF_964197995.2. Classification (NCBI taxonomy): domain Eukaryota; kingdom Metazoa; phylum Chordata; class Actinopteri; order Cypriniformes; family Leuciscidae; genus Scardinius; species Scardinius erythrophthalmus. Next base: position 43,565,998 of record NC_138230.1, on the reverse strand, counting down.
GATTAGTGATATTAATTTTAGTATTAGTGATAGTAAAATGAATGGCATATCACTGCTGCTGTGGCGAGTGCGACCCCTAGAGGAATCTAAGGAATCTAGAGTAATAGTAGTAATATGGATATTACTAATATGAATGTTAGAGTAACACTTTACATTTAAGCTACATTTGTCAACATTCATTAGGTAACCTGACCTAACCGTATTATAGCATTTATTAATCTAGATCAATCAGTAATTATTATTTATACTAATACATGTTTAGCATGTTAACATTACTTTATATGCAATGCATTAAACTAATATGAACCCAAACACAAACCAAACAGTAATCAAACCAAGATGAATAAATGCTATAAATGTTGATAATTCTCTGTTAATGCATGACAGCTAAAAATGACTCATTTCATTATTCTATTATTATTCTATATTAATCAATTATTATAGATATTAACCTATTTTAATTGTATCATTTCAGGTTTCTTTCTTTCTTTTTTTTCAAAATCCAAAATTTAATCTACTGTAAGTTCCCTGACTGTTTTTTATTTATTTATTTATTAGTTTCAAGCAGTGTTTTTTAATAAAATTGTTTCAATTCACTTAAATTTTGAGGCTGGTTATTTGTCACCTGTGGTATCGATTTAGTATCGATACCGAGGTATTAGGTTCTGGTACCGTACCGAAACCAAAATTATGGTATCGAGCCATCCCTAGTGGACAGACACATTATTAGTCGCTGAAATCTTATCGTATCACGTCTGGTTAGGACACGGTGAAAGTCTTGTTCTGCATTTAGCTGTGAAATGAATGTAAGTTTCCCCCTCAGGTTGAAGATCCGCTGTCCATCCTCATCCTCTTCGATGAAGCTCGTCACTGTCTCCTCAAAGGCTTTCTATCAGCGTCCGACAGCAAACTCATCACGCTGGCCAGCCTCCTCCTGCAGATCATTTACGGAAACTACGACAGCAAGAAACACAAACAGTGCTTTCTGAAGTATGTAGATCAGTCCTCACCACCACATATGTGACCCTGGACCACAAAACGGGTCAAATTTTTTAAATTGAGATTTATTCATCATATGAAAGCTGAATAAATAAACTTTCCATTGATGTATGGTTTGTTATGATAGGACAATATTTGGTCGAGATACAACTATTGAAAATCTGGAATCTGAGGGTGCAAAAAAATCGAAACATTGAGAAAATCTCCTTTAAAGTTGTTCATTTATGTTGGCGATTGTGCTGCATTCACTCACAGAAATACATGTTTTATATATTTACGGTAGGAAATTTACAAAATATCTTCATGGAACATGATCTTAATATCCTAATGATCTTTGGCATTAAAGAAAAATCGGTAATTTTGACCCAAACAATGTATTGCCACAGATAAACCCGTGGGACTCGAGACTGGTGACGTGATCCAGGGTCACATATTGACAATTACTGTTTTCAGTGTTAGTGATTAAGGACATATGTTTTGTTTAATGCAGCGAGGAAAACCTGAAATCCATCGTTCCGATCTCAAAGGTCAAGAGCAAAGCACATCACTGGACTAACAGGATACTTCACGAGTACAAGGTGTGTTTATTTCCCATAATGCTCATCATGTACACTGCTGATCAGTGAGATATAATAAGTGTTTTTAGAAGGAGTCTCTTCTGCTTACCAAGGCTGCATTTATTTGACAGTAAAATATTGTGGAATAATATAAAATAACTATATCCTGTGATCAAAGCTGAATGTTCAGCATCATTACTCCAGTCTTCAGTGTCACATGATCCTTCAGAAATCACTCTAATATGATGATTTGATGATTTCTGATTATTATCAGTGTTAAAATCAGTCGTGTTGCTTCAGACCTTTTGGAAACCGTGATTCTTTGATGATTAAAATGTTTAAAATAGGAATCTTTTGTAACTTTATAAATGTCTTTACTGTTACTTTTGATCAATTTGAAACATCCCCGCTGAAAAAAAGTATTAATTTCTTGGTAACACTTTACAATACGGTTCATTAGTTACTAACAATGAGGAATACGTTTCTTACAGCATCTTAGTTAATGGTAATTTCAACATTTACTAATATATTATTAAAAGCAAAGGTTGTATTTGTTAACATTAATTAATACACTGTGAACTAACATGAACAAACAGCTGCATTTTTATTAACTAACATTAACAAAGATTAATAAGTACTGTTACAAATGTATTGGTCCTTGTTAGTAACTAATGAACCTTATTGTGTAAAGTGTTACCAATTTCTTTTTTTAAATTTCTTACTGACCCCCAAACTTTTGAATGTTGGTCTCTATGCATAAATGTTTTTATTCATCTGAATCTGCTCTGATCTTCTCAATTCTCCGTGTGTGTGTAGAGTTTGAGCACTAGCGAGGGAGTGAGTAAAGAGATGCACCACCTCCAGAGACTCTTCCTGCAGAACTGTTGGGATATTCCCACATACGGAGCGGCTTTCTTCACAGGACAGGTGTTCACCAAGGCCAGCTCCAGCACACACAAGGTCATCCGAGTGTATGTGGGTGTGAACACCAAAGGCTTGCATCTCATGAACATGGAGACAAAAGTGAGATTTTAATTATTTAAATTTTAATTACTTAAATAGCATGCCGTATAATGCTCCGTGTTCTGTGTTTGAGTCTCCTGCAATAGATTTACATGCATCCAAGGTAAAAAAAAAACACTTTCTCATAATATTGCAGCATCACCTCATTTCTCATATAGTCTGAAAACGGTTAGTTTGAAGATTCACACCGTGTCCTAACTACACACTCTCTGTCATCACACACACCATTAGAAAGCTGTCTCTCCTGTACAATGCTGTCGGATCCAAATATGGTAATTTCCTTTTTATCAGCAACCAATCGTGAAAGTAAACGGGCTGAATGCGCGATCTCATTGGCTGATGATAAATCTTTAAAGCCCGTTTTCTCAAAATGACTTTTCTCTCATAAGTCCAAGTCCAAAATCTCCACTTCAGTCGCACCAATACACACCAAACTTTCCAGTCTTGTACCTAGTTATATTATGAAGACATTTACAGAGGGATTTGTAAATATATTATTCCTAGCCTGATTTATATTACATTTTATTCCAAAAAACATGGCGAAAATCATTTTTTTTAAGGCTATTGACAGTATTTTCTGATTTACAGGATATCAAAAGTAGATATCCATAAATCCCTCTAATTTTTTTCCCTATCTAATATGTGAACACAATGAAACTTTTTTTTTTAAATTGGCTTTATCCAATACTCAGATTTTGTTTTTTTAAATATATGCAAATTAGCGCATATTTAATTCGATATTGCCTAATTTGCATATTTAAACATTAAATTACTGAAAACTTGTAATACTTTTTTTTTCTCATCTTAATGTAGGTAATCAACTGGGAAAGTTTCATGGTGATATCTGCTAGTTAAAAATGTTGCCCTATTCACCTGTAGTGTCTCGCCTTAATCTGCTATTTGAGTTTTGAAACTTTGCAGACCTTTTACATTCACAAACAGCTTTATTACACACTACATGAAAGGTCATTTCTGCAAAAGCATAATCAGGGCTCTTTAAATCACACTGACAGATGCTTTTACGTGGATTATGTCCCTCAAATCTTTCATGTTTTATAAATCAGGTGCTTCATCTCAGTCTGGAATATGGGACATTTATGTGGCAGCTCGGTCAGGCCGACCAATACGTCCAAATACACAGTCTAGAGAACAAGAAGAACTTCGTCGTACACACCAAACAGGTACGAGTCTCTCTCTGCATCTCGCCAGTCACGTGACGACGTGAAACGCGAGTTTATCGTCCCCGTGTTTTCTCTCCAGGCCGGCCTCATCGTGAAGCTGCTGATGAAGCTGAGCGGACAGATCACGCCGAACGACAGAGCCGTGTCGGATAAATATGCTTACGGCTGAACCTATCACAGATGTCTTCGCATTTTATCTTATTTTTGTGCAGTTTTTTGATTTTTATGCTATTTTAAAACTGACTAAGAGTTGTTTTTACTTGCGTATCATCATGATTGTTAACCTAATTTACCATGTTATATTTTCTTACTGTATATGGTATTATATGCATTTTATAATGTCATAAATGTGTGCTTTTAACAGTTTTTGTAAATATAAATGGCCATTTTAATAAAAAAAGCTAATAAATTATACAAAAATGGAATTATTTTTATTTCTCAATTCTCGCTGTTTTTTATCCACATGCAAATCAGTAATGTTTTATTAATATAATTTTTCACAAACAAATTCCATGACCTTTACAGTAATTCAAATGTAATTCATTTTAAAATCAAGAGTAATTCAGACCAATTTGTGAATCTGTTAGACTGACAATTTAACAAATATAATGTTTGAAAAATAAAACAATATTTTTGGTTACACTTTATCTTCAAGGTGTCCGTGTTACAGTGTAATCATACATTGAAGTACTGAGTAATAATAATTAATTACATGTACTTAGTTGCATGTAATTATGCACAATTTATAGTAAATACTCTATTATCTACATGTATAACAAGAAAAATATTTTTTTATTATTAACCCTCATGTGGTTTAGAGACATTAAAGTAGACTAGTGTGATCAACAGTGCCAATTTTCCTCAGATTTTATTTAATATTTCCAAAATTATTCAAAAATATATTTTTTTTTTACTCAAAAAATGAGATGCCTACTATCAAATAAATGAGGCCTATGAATAATCAGATGCAAATAGAAATATAAAACCAGTCCTAATTGAAAGAGAACAAGTGGACAAAAAGATTGAATCCAATATTGGGTGATAATATTGCATAACGAGTGATTTATAAGCTATTTTTTATACAGACCGGTCATTTTTGACCGGGAACACCACAAGAGTGACAATGTGCCATTTTGTACAAAATAAAAGTTTTTCAAAACAAAATTCCTGGTGAAAAAATTAAAGTAGACTAGTGTGATCAACAGTGCCAATTTTCTTCAGATTTCATTTAATATTTCCAAAATGATTCAGAAATAATGTTTTTTTTTTACTCAAAAAATGAGATGCCTACTCTCAAATAAATGAGGCCTACAATTAATCAGATGCAAATAGAAATATAAAACCAGTCCTAACTGAAAGAGAACAAGTTGACAAAAAGATTGAATCAAATATTGGGTGATAATATTGCATAACAAGTGATTTATAAGCTATTTTTTATAGTCCGGTCATTTTTGACCGGGAACACCATGGGGGAAATTGGGTTGTGAACACCACACAAGGGTTAAGTGAAACATCTATCATCCCCCTTTATAAATCTTAGACACAAGAACCCGTGCAGATTTGCATCCAGTATTGAAACGAAGATAAATGGCTTTTCTGAATTATCACGCCGAGATTCAGCCTCTATAACACTGTCATGTAGTGCTTTGCTCTATGGCCAGAAAATTAATCTCATTTTCATGTACGGTCCACTGAACGCAGCGTAAAGGTTAGGGCATTTCAAACACACATCCAGGGTTTGTTAATACATAATTTGCATAATCGGGATGCACATTTTATGGATGCACTGCTGAACTTCATTAAGTTCAAGATGTAATCCATAGCCTATAATGCATTTGTGCTTTTGCATTTCATTGCGTCTCTCGTTCAGCTTGCATTAGGTGATGCATTGACAGGATTTGGTCAGTCGTGTCTTTCAATACATTCAGCTCACTTATTCCCCTGTCGCAGTCATTGTACAACAGAAGACCGAACACTAGACTTCTGTTCCTGCTACTCCAGAGAATGAAAAGATTGTTCCCCGGCCTGCCAAAACGACATGGATTCTCCGTTCCTCTGAGAGTTCCTTCTCTTCATCCACAAAACCGTTGAGGTACACGGTGTCCGACTTCTCAACGGAGATCTTTCAGCTGCTAAAACCAGTGTAAAGCTCAGAGAAAACCTGCTGTAATGCAGAGACACTGATGCCTCACTGAGATCTGTCTCACACCCTGTTTCTCACACAATGCCTGAATGGGGCTTAGTGAAGGAGAAGGGGAGGGGAAGCTTTTCAGTTCTTCAAATGCAACAATAGTCTTTGTCTACAATGTCCCTCCATTCTTTTTGGGGTTACCGAAGGGGACGGGGTGGAGGGGCCCGGTTGCCACGGTAACAGTGACAAAACAAGCCGGTCCCAGAGCGAGAGAGACACACAAAAACATGCTTCAAACCCGGGACGGGATCTCTGTATCAATCTCTGCGGTTTAGTAGAGGAGACTCGGACTGTGTGCCAAAGGAGGAGGAAGAAAAAAAGGATGGATGGGTGGAAGAAAAGCCGATGAAAAATACCGGAGCGGTATAAAAGAGGGACTTTTGGACCAGGACTCGTGATTATTGGTCGTCTGGATATCGTGATGAACTCCGACACTCAGTACGAGGACTCTGTGTCTGTCATGGTTCTGGAGAACATCAAGAACAAGCTGTTACACGCTTTCAGGACATCAGCAGAACCGAGAACATCGGCTGAGAGTGAGAATGTTACTCCTCCGTTTGGAAAGAGTTTCCAGGTCAACGAAGAGCTCCGGAGAGCCAAGATCGATGGAGCCATAACTTGGTTAAGATCAGAACTGGTGAGTTTAGAAACTACTGATGTTTGTACGTCCTCTGTGACTGTAATGTTTTTACGTCCTTTTCGTCCTCTGTGACTTGTTGGACTGTTTTATTTTTATTTTGTTGTTGGTAGGATAGACAGACAGGCAGATAGATAGATGGATGGAAGGATGGATGGATGGATAGATAGATAGATAGATAGATAGATAGATAGATAGATAGATAGATAGACAGACAGACAGA
>NC_138230.1:43495148-43557648 GCF_964197995.2 Scardinius erythrophthalmus | reverse complement strand
GCACATATGCATGGTCTGGAAAAGTCAGTCTTCACAATAAAAGAACGGAGAGAAACGAACACACTCTTGCACAAGCTCTGCTGGACTCTAAGCATTAGCGGGATCGGATGCGACTGCTTTCTCTCCTCCGACAGGCCGTCGCTTCTTCTTCCTAATCCGCTTCTTCTTCTCTCCGTCCGTCCTCTTGAGCTGCGGAGGCATGGGCTTCTTCTTCTTCTTCAGGCAGCTGAGAGGATTGGGATTGCTGGATTTCCTCTTGCGTTTCTTGCCTCTCTTGTCCTCTCCGTCTTTCCCGAGGCCTTCCTTTTCTTTCAGACTCTGGAGGCTCACGATCGGGTTCACGATCTCCCCGAGCTGAACGGCTTCGACGTGCTTCAGGGTTCGTTCAGACGGCTTGTCCAACACCATTGTGTTGAGGATAATGTAGAGCAGAGGAACGCCAGGGATCTTCTTCAGCGCCTTCGTCAACTCCTGATCCTGGTAATAAGAATCATTGTGTGTTATTATTCCTTAATTCTACAAAACCACCGGACTTGGTTCCAGTTATGAGTCCTTACCTGAGTTGCGATGAAGTAGTGGTGTGGATTTGTCTCTCCAAGCATTGACAGCAAACACTCAGATGCAGGAACCGGATCTTTCGTGTGTTTGCATCTCCTGATCTGAAACCTCTGTAAGATGAGTTTCGCTCCGTAAAGCTCTTTTGGAAGGGTTTCAAGTTCCTTCAGTGCGCAGCTGCGAAACAACAGCACAGATCTGTCATTATACATCATCTCACAGTCACGAGCATCAATACTAGACATAAGACTGACTTACTTTGTGGTGCAGAGCTGAACTTCTCCCATCAGATACTTTGGCAATTGCTCTTTGATTTGAATCTTATTCTTTAACGCCGCATGACAAAACGTCCCGTCAATTATTATCTGGAAAGGTTCCCTGAAGCTAAAGTTGTACTTGTAAAAACTGATGGTTTTCTTCGCGTGCTTCTGACGCTTTATCTTCATGCTGAATTATTTACACATAAAGCGCAGACAGTTTGAACGAATAGATTATCCTGACAGGGCAGAAGAAGAATAACAATCAATCCGAATTGGTGAGGATTAATACCCTTGATTTTTATCAATATGTCAACAAAACAGTTGGACGAAACTCACGCCAATCTCAAACATTTCTAGCATGGTTCCAGCGTGGTTACAGTAAATGTGTACCGGGTGGAAAAACTCAAGCTGCTATAATTGAAATACCGCGTTAATACTAACAAATCCTCATAGGAATAAGGTAATAATAACTACGAATAATATACAAGTTTAATTAATTATGATTAGATAGTGACTTTCAGAACTGTATTAGTTCACTCACTATAGGAACAGTGCGCAATCGTTATTGTTTCTCCGACCACTATTACAGCTGTACCTTCTAGCGAGCGCGAATCGATTCTTTCGAACAGTTCATTTCATTGAAAGGAACCGTTCAAAACCACCGTAATGTGGAATACGTAGTCACATATTGCTCTTTATTACGTGATTTCTATTAATAAGGCTGTTTATTGTTATTTTATGGATTTCAGTTAAGTTCTTTTGCAGTCATGATTAAAAATCATGTTTAATCATACGTTATAAAAAGTGATTTAGAACATAAATAGAATGTTAATATACAATAAACAATATTATATTTGTATCGCTCAGCTGAACATGTTTTGGCACGTTTTCATAAAATAAATATATACAAATTTAAATTAATTAATCGCTTTAGCCCCGGTTTTTCAACCCACTCATCGTAAAAGATCCGATTCTAGTAAATGATTCTTATATCGCTTTCTCAGGTTCACCGGAAGCCACTGGTTTAACGGTCCTGTATCCCAAGCGCGCGTGAAGATGGCATCCCGCAAAGAATCCCCGTCTGGAAAAACACTGGATTCTCCCGTCAAACAAATCCAGATCGAAGGGCTGGTGAGATCCCGTTTAACAGACTCAGTGTAGCTGAGTTTACACAAGTGTGTGTTTAAATGTCTCTGTGAACAGAAGCTTCTGGTTAGTTCACCTGCAGGTCACTTTGCAGAATGATGTCATGATAATATTCCAAACAGATTAACAACAACAACAACAACAACAACAACAACAACGAGTAATAATAACAACAATTGTAATAATAATAATATTTTTTTTTCAAAGTTGGCCACTAATACACATTTAAATAGTAGAAAATAGAGAAATGTATTTGTTTAATTTTATCAATGACCATAGAAAATCAATATTTTGATGCACATTATGATCAAACACGCTTGAATATGTTGTATATTGCTGCCCATTTAGGTGTTTACCTGTACATAACCCATTTAATTCCAGTTATTGACTTAATTCCAGTGAATTTCCATATATGTATATATGGTGCCGTTCCAAAAGTTTGGAAACATTACTATTTTTAATGTTTTTGAAAGAAGACAACTTCAAATAATGTTTTTCTGTTTTAATATACTTTAAAATGTAATTTATTCCTGTGATCAAAGCTGAATTTTCAGCATAATCACTCCAGTCTTCAGTGTCACATGATCCTTCAGAAATCACTCTAATATGATGATTTATCAATGTTGAAAGAGTTGTGCTGCTTAATATTTTTTTATAATCTGTAAAACTTGTTTTCAGAATACATTGATGAATACAAATTTTAAAAAGAATTGCATTTTTAGCTTTGATCACAGGAATAAATTACATTTTAAAGTATATTAAAATAGAAAAACATTATTTTAAGTTGTAATAATATTTCACAATATTACTGTTTCTTTCTGTATTTTTGAGCAAATAATTGCAGGCTTGATGAGCAGAATAAACTTCTTTCAAAAACATTAAAAAGAGTAATGTTTCCAAACTTTTGACCGGTACTGTATATATATATATATATATATATATATATATATATATATATATATATATATATATATATATATATATATATATATATATACTGTTTTATTTATATATTTGCATATGAAAATATTATGAAAAAGTTGCAAACACATACTTTTATTTACTTTTTAGGACAATCATGCAGTTTGTTTCATTGTCTTGTACAACCTTAACTGGGAAACACCTTGGATTAAATGGGTTAATGTATGTTAACAACCAAAGCAGCAATAATACAAATTTTAGTAATCAAAAAGCATGTCTAATTAATTGAAATCATGAAACTTATACAATTATTAAACTTATACAACATTTTAACGTTTTTTTTTTCACACAAATTCGGTGTTGTGTTTTTTCTGGTAATCAAATGAAGACATAAAACATTAATTTAATTTCTTTTAATCGTATGAAATTAAACAAACTTTTTTTGTCAAACAACGAGCTGCACAATGAGCTTTACTATTCAAATTAAAACATGGACAATTTTTTTTTATTATTCCTTAAAAAATAGCCTAAAGTTTTGGTGATCATTTATTTGTATTACTTTTAGCATTATGAGACGCATCTAAATTCTACTGTACAACGGTAATATATTTCTGTCAAGTTAAACCAAACTTTTATTTTGACGGGTTGCCGTGAAGACCTTTAAAAGCTCACAAAGTGACTTTCAGAGCGGGTCTAGAGAGTCTGGAGATGAAGTTCATGCATTACTCATATAGGCAAAAAAATTTTTTTTGTAATTAGCGTGAGCGTCACACACTTTGTGTGTGTGTGTATGTGTGGTAAATTAATTATATTTGAACTTTATATTTGTAGTATTTTTACTACGGTAATATATTTCTGTCAAGTTAAACCGAACTTTTATTTTGACGGGTTGCCGTGAAGACATTTTGAGTTTCTGTGTGTTTGACATGACGATAGTTTTTCTTCATATTTGTAGTATTTTTGTATTATTTGTAATAAATATTTGATCATATTTTATAATGGTAGGGGAAACACTGCATTGTTTTTGTTTATGATCTGCACGTATTTGTTGAACCCATCCAGTCCTGAACAGGTTTGAGGATTATGTAGATTGAGAAGCTGAATGGATATTATGTTAGATTGTAAACTAATGAATGGTGACGTACACATTTCTCCACCGATTGTTGCTCAACAATTACACCCTTGTTATCAAATATGAAGATTTTGTGCTTAATATTCCAACGTGTTTCGTCAGTTTTTCGTTGTGTTTTTGGGTGTTGGAGATAAAGACATGATCGCAGTCTGGGAGTTCCTGGTTTTTATAATTATTAAGTAACTGCATTGTCTTGTAATAAACCCTCATTTACTTGCAAAGCAGCTGTTTTTACTCTAATACATGATTAATGTAGTTTCATCAGATTGTAGAAGATCGTCGCCTGATCAGGAGCACTCTTGCTGTGTTTCTGTAGTTCATTCGTTTGTACGGCCACAATAAATCCACTGAACCCAATTCAATCCAGTGAAGCGTCTCAGCCATTTAACTTTCTTTCTAAATGTTGTGAATGCTCAGAAACTCTATGCTTGTTTTTGTTTCTTGAAAAGCGTCGCACTTTGTGTTCCTCTCTTTTAGTTGTTCTGCCGCAGAAGAAAAGCTGTCCCCTGATTGCATTGAATCTCTCTCCGCTCGCTTCACTGACGCTCGGCTCCCGGGTTGCTGTAGTTGGAGCTGTTTGAATGGTTGTTTTGTGCCTGAGGGTTTTCCAGCTCATTCTCTGCGGCGTCTCGATGCTCAACGTTAAGGCGCTTGACGGTTCATGGGCCTTTTTGCACGTTCTGATGTTTCTGAGGAAACATTTGGGCTTCCTGAAGGTTTTTTGTTTCCCCACGATTTCACTGAATAAGGTTTTTCATGCACACGTCGCTGGGAGTTTTTTTTTTTTTGCCCCGTAGTTGCAAACTTCATTATTGTGTTTCCAGCTCAGTACTTCAGATATGTATACAGATATGGATGATGGTTCAGAATAACTAAACTCTATCAGACACAGGGGTGCAAACAGCGCGCTTTTCGGCGCCTCCCGCTTTTTTCACGTCAGTTTGGGTGACTTGTGTGAATCGTGCAGATCCGAAGAGTTTTTTTTTTGGGGGGGGGGGGGGGGGGGGGGGGGGGGGGTCTGATTATAATTTAATTTAACCAACAGTAATTCTGGATTGCGTCCACCAACAAGTAAATAGGAAATAAGCGAATCAGAACACTGCGCGCCAAACCAGCATTATGTGCGCAAGCGTGAACCGCTAGTGTTTCTGTCTCACTCTGGATCTGCCACTGCATCACATTTCTCTCTGCGTGCCGTGGAGTGTCCGTTTTTATTCCGGCTCTCATGTTAACTGGTTAGAGCTTGTGTTAGAGCACAATGCCTGCATGACAAACACACTTCTCGAGCCGCGCCGAAACCGCGTGCTAGAAATAGAACCGCAACCGACGCCTATTTTTCACGCGACACGCACGAGTGTTGGAAGTTTTCAGACAAAATAGAAGGCGCAAATACATATTATTAAATTACATTTTGATGCTTGAAAGTCTCTCGGTTTTGACAAATGCATATATAATTGTAATTTAAAAAATAGACCTAATTATCGACTTTCAAATATTGCCCCGTCAATAGGCCAACAGAACGAAATATTCTGTAGCCTATTTTGCCGTCAATACTGCCGACTTGGTCTTTGCCGTATCAGGCTATATACATGGATTTCTCAGCGACGTCATCACTGCTTGCGCACGCATCCAGGGGGCAGAAAGACCCGCGGTCTTCGTACTGGAGTAAAGAGGCTAGTAGCATAGTGGTGGTGTTGTCGCTAAGTCAAAATACCAAGGAGTTGTTGTGTAATTTATTTACATGCAGGCCTATCTGTTGTGTTTTATCTGCTCATTTAAATTATACATGTTGCAAGTAATTCCAAATCTAGGCAAATGGAAGAGTGGGACAGAAGGAGGAAGTTGTATGTTATATTATTTCTATTCATAATTTGACGAGCTGCACATAACCACATAGCAGGTAGTTGTATGCATCAAGGGATTTGTACGCTCTAATCATTTCTCTTGTATACACACTTGCTTGAATAAGATAATTATATATCAGGCCATACAATTGCTGGCCACTTCTTGTCATCCACAATCCAAAGATCGTCATGTATTGCGTAGGGATCCGGCAAGATCTCACCATTGCTGAGAGTAAGTTTTGTTTATTCTTTTTGTGGCGTAGTTTTTCACCTATATTTAACGGCGCTTCGTCAGAAGTACAAATACAACATCCGTTTTTTAGATCCTATCCAATGGTTGAAAGGAAAGGAGTACACACGGTCACTAGTAGCCTAGGTTGTGACGGCTGTCAATCAAAATGTGGAGCGGTGTATTCGTTCCATGTGTTTCCTGTCAGAAAACAAATAGATAATTTGGTAAATTTAAATTTAACAGAATTTATCAACTTGTTGCCTGCTGTGGTTGTTTTAATTCACATCCTTTCTAAAAAATGTAATATATTCTTAATATATAAGACTGTCAATGATCTAATTTCATGTTTTATATTTTATTTGTTCATTGTTTATTTTGTTTGGTTTTAGTTGGAGTTGATCAGAACTGTTTAAAAATAATAATTATAATAATAATAAATTATATACTGGTATATATATATATATATATATATATATATATATATATATATATATATATATGCTCATGATGCCTGCTGCCTTTGGACTTAGTGATGTTGAATTTAAATGACATGTAAAATAAAGACATGTTATGTTACATAGTGATGTAATGGTGTTTTCTGGAAGGAAAGTAACTAAAGAACAAAGAATTTTTATCAGCTGAAAGGCAGAATACAAATGTTTTTATTAAACTAGATAAACATTATATAACAGTTTCAGGTTATGTTTTGGTGTTGGTAACATGTCCCACATTGTCCCACACAAACTTATAATCATCCCACATTTGGTTTGTTTGATGGTGGTCACCCTAATTACATTACTAACTTAATTCATACATACATCACAGTATGTCCGGATTTTGATTCGTAAACAGTTGGACGTTTTACATAATGTTATATTAATATGAAACACAAACAAACAGATCAAACTCTGAAATTGCAGTTTATTATTGAGTCAACAAGAAATTACAAACAATGCGAAATCTACGTTAATTACAATGTTCTTTTACAGAACTCGGCATAACAGCTAGCGGTTTTCTGCCTCCTGGATGCGCGCGCATCCGGTATTGTTTGTATACAAGAAACCCGTGTATATATTATGTTTAACATCCAAGTGTAGATCTGTCGGCGCACAGAGCCACGCAGTCGCAGACAGCACGTGAAGTTCGTGAACACCGAATTCCCTTTTCTTTATCATCTATTTGTGTTTGAACAGACATGTGCACGAAAAATAAGCCAGTGTCCGTCTCAACGAGTTTCCCCGTAAACGCAGTCAAAATAAAACGGACGCGTGTCATTATCGGTATTAGATACGTGCATTCGTCTTAAAGGGACAGCACCCAATATACCTGCAGCTGTTTGTGTCACCAAAGTTAATCAAAGTTTAGTCAAAAGATAAACTGTATTAATACTTAATACAGTTAATTTACCTGAAAAACATAAAGCACTGCTTTATTTCTCGTGTATTTGTGTTTTATTGTATTTATATTTGTATTTTGTTTATTAGTTTCTATGCAGATGCTAGGCCTACCCTACACAATTACCCCAATCATCCTAGAATTATTAATTCTTTACAAAAAGAGCTATTCAAATCATCAGGTGAAATTGTTTTCAGGAATAGCAGTAAAGCAAGAAGAAGTGCAAGATAGTTTTTCTAAATTTCATTTGACTCCGGGACGAGGGCTTCGATTACCTCTCTCTTTTTTGACCATACATGTGTTTGCACCCCTGCAGACAACATTGTGAAATATATTATTCAAATTTCAAAGAACTAGGGCTGTGAAACGCTTAATCGCATCCAAAATAAAAGTTTCTGTTTACATAATATATATGTGTGTGTACTGTACTTAATTATTTTGTATATATACTTGGGCTGTCAAAAGATTAATCGCGATTAATCGCATCCAAAATAAAAGTTTGTGTTTAAATAATATATGTGTGTGTGTACTGTGTATAATTAAATTTGTATATATAAATACACACATATGCTTGCATATATTTAAGAAAAATGTGTAATTCATATATAAAAAAAGTATATTTATATATAATATAAATTATATATAAATATATACAGTATATGTATGCAAATATTTCTTAAATATATACATGCATGTGTGTGTATTTATATATACAAAATAATTATGTACAGTACACACACACACATATATTATGTAAACACAAACTTTAATTTTGGATGCGATTAATCGTTTCACAGCCCTACAAAGAACTGTTTTCCATTTGAATATACTTTAAAATGTCATCTATTTCTATCAATTTACAGTCCGAAGCCATTTTTTTCCCCAGTCTTAAGTTCAGAAATCATTCTAATATGCTGATTTATCAGTATAGCGAGTTTAAAATGATGTTTAATTAAAAAAGGTTAGGCAAATTTAAATGTTTTAAGGTAGAATTATCGTGTTTTAATATTGCCGTCACTTTCTCTTCACTCGGTTACTCAGCCTCATCCCTATGAAACATATTATTAAGAGAATGTGTGAACATTTTTTAAACTTTGATAGATGCCATAATCAAGTCATTAGGTGATAAAAGGTGATAATAATGGGTACTATTGACAATATCAGCAGGCCTATGTATCCGCCTTTGTCTTTGGATCCCCAGAGTGCTCTAATCTCTATTAATCAAATAATCAAAAACTGAATTTGTTTGACATTTTCTGTCCTCGCAGTGAAGCCGCCAGCTCTAGTCGCATTTGCAGGTTTCTGAAAGCGCATCTGATGCCGGCGTTATTGATATGCTTGTTTTCTTGTTATAATCCTCCCCTGTGAGCAAAACGGTGAGTTAAGAAGGAATAGAGGAAGACCCTGATATTAACCATCTGCTGTATTTTCCCTTTGGGTTCGGCCACCTGAGCATCAGGCATTGTTGCCTGCTGTTCACAGAGTTTTTAGATGAATACAAATAAGCTAAATGTAAAAAGCAGGTGGATTAGAGGCGACTGCTTCAGGGTGGGTAAGCAGCTTAAACAGAGAGCTCTACAAATCCCTTCCAGGGATATATATCTTCTCAGCTCTTTCTCTCTCTCTCTCCGTTTATGAAACTCTTTATTTTTGACCTTTCAGGCAAAAGCTAAGCACTTTTTAAGCAGTGTGAAATAAGGTCTTCTTATGCATGAGAATCATAGCAGGGTGATGTTTAAATCGTTTCTGATTTCTGATACCCTCAGGAGTTTTTCTCTTTTTTTTAAATGCAAATAATACAGACTATACATATTTATTCCAAGTCATCTCAATGGCAAAAATATTTACCTGAATTCACCCTACATGCATATTTAGTTAATTGAAAAATATGCCATTTCTGAATGCACTTTTTCCGACTATTAAGATGATACACAACTCTTTTACTTTCTGCCTCTGCTTTTTGCACAGGAGTTATTCTCTTAATTAGCAACATAAATATCCCCTTAAATGCTGTGCTTGAGCACTTCTGTCACCCAGAGGAAAGGCAGGTGGTCAACAGGGGGCAGCAGAGATCCACTGAAATCACTCTTCTCTTCATGCACGTCTTTACATCTCTTCAAACGGTGACGTTCGGGTGAAACACTGAAGGCTGAAAGCTTGAAGGAAGCATCAGTGCATGTCACCGCCTACTAAGCAGACAGTGCTTTGGAATATTCTACTTTAATATAGTCTACTTGCATGAATATGAAAAGAAATATTACCGGCCACTTTATTAGGTACACCTGTTCAACTGCTCGTTAATGCAAATATTTGTTCAGACAGCAACTCAGTGCATGTAGACATGATCAAGATGATCTACTGAAGTTCAAACCGAGCATCAGAATAGGGAAGAAATGTGACTTTGGCATGGTTGTTGGTCTGAGAATTTCAGAAACTGCTGCTGATCTATTGGGATTTTCACGCACAACCATCTCTAGTGTTTACAGGAAATGGTCCGAAAAAGAGGAAATATCCAGCGAACGGCTGTTCTGTGAGTGTAAATGCCATGTTGATGCCAGAGGTCAGAGGAGGTCGAGCTGATAGAAAGGGAACAGTAGATGCGTTTCCATTACAGATTTTGCACAAAAACCAAAACACTATTGCGAAAATTATGGCGTTGAGTGCCTTGTTCTTTTCCTAGCCAAGCGGAAGAATGTATCTGGTTTAGGCCCCTTTCACACCTACCTTGTTTGGTCCGGATTAACTTTTCAGTTTGATCCGAATCAAAATTACAGGTGTAAAACCTCCCCGGACCACGATCCAGACCAAACATACGACATTTGGTCCGACTCAAAGAGCTAGTCTCGGTTCGGATCAAACTGAGCAAAGGTTTGGTTCGTTTCTAGTGTGAACGCATTTTCTGTATGGTTCGGACTTTCAGACCATTTACAGGAAGTTCCGGATGTTCCCACAGGATTGCTGGCTCTTCTCTTCCTTTCCTGCCGGCGACGATTAAGTGTTCGCACGACGAGGATGTTCATTTGGCGAATTTGAACTAGCCTCGAGTATAGTTGGTGCTGTAGAGAGTAATGCCGTAATAATAACAGAATAGTGGCAACGATATGCGCATGTTCATTCATTCTTATCAGAGTTACCCGGCGAATTGAGAACACGCTGACGTCAGACGCACATCCACTTACAAACCAATCACTGTCAATATGCAGCCCACATAGATGATGACGACAGGACGCAAGTACATCATGTGAAGTTCTTTAGTGCGCTCGCATAATTGCAATGTGAAACCAAACCAAAACTTACCGAATGTATAAAATGTATCAAAACATGAACTTTGGTGTGGACTCGAACTTACGGCTGTGAATTCTTTGTACTTTTAGGATCAAAATAACTGGTTCCCATCATCCAAATGGATAAATTCGGCACCGCTAGCACTAGCAGGTTAGGCAACTTCCCTCCGGTGCTCTTTATGACTAATGTGTTTAGGTGTCTTTAAAACTGTGATCCACTCTCTCAACAACCTTTTGGTGGATTCAGATGGTGACAGAAGGTGAGTGTGTGGAGCTTATATACGGCCCTTGAGGGCCCTCTGAGAGCCGATACCACAGTGACGGCGGGCTGTGAAGTGCAGATTAACAGTCTGAGAGAAGAACTTGATTCGCCGTAAAGCTGTAGCACTTCCACAGCAAGCGTAAAAGATTGATGGCTGAGCTGGTGCAGTGGGTGCACAATAAGACTCTTGCTAGCAACAGGAATAAAGCGAATCTGAGTTTCTTGCAGTATTTGTCCTTCAGCATTCCTCACTGTGCTCCGGCTAAGGTCAAAGTAACAACCTCAACTCCGATTAGAAGATTTTTCTTCAGGTTTTGCTGGGAAATATTGTGTTGTGGCATCCAAAAGACTTTTTTTCATCACCGTTTCATAACTAAAAACTCCATTTATAGCAATTTAATGTCTTTAAAGCAGTCTTTGCTGAGTTAAAGCTGCTTTCTTTGGTCCTACACTGTTAAAAATAAAGTGATGCCACAGAAGAACCATTTTTTCTAGTTTGAAGAACATTTGAAAAATCTAAAGAACCCTTTTTCAATGGAAAGGTTCCATGGATGTTAACAATTCTTTATGGAATCAATCCATATTGATCCATATCCACATTCATCACCATTTCATAACTAAAAAAATGAGCAATTTAATGTCTTCAAAGCATCTTTTAAAGCAGCTTTCTTTGGTTCTACACACTTAAAAATTATATTTTTATTAACAATGATAATTATAATTGATGTAATTTCCACTGAAACGGGAAGCTAAGGCGGGACATATTGAATGGCTCCACCCCCCTTTCAAAATAGCCAATAGTGTTTAGTTTACCTCACAGACTGCGAGTTGCACTTGACAGCGAATCCAAGCACTGATGAAACAATAGATTCAATAGTAGATGTGTGAATAAATTCTAGCCATTTCATTCTTAACCAACGCAAAACAGAATAAAACTCGAGCGTTTGAACAACCGAACACACATCTCCAACACATATTGCTCCGTGACGTGTCAACACTCGCTTCGGCCAGGTGGTATTTATATCAAAGGAGGCGGAGCTTTAGATTCTAGAGAGCCTTTGATTGGACAGAAGATGTGATGAGAAGCAGTGACTTCATAAAAATCCGTGATCCATTTTAGCGGAAGTGAGAGACTAAGTTTTGAATGCTTATATCTCCTAAATGCAAATTTTGTCATTGTTTTGGATCACACCAGCTTATTCATAACCTTAAGGCTAACATATTCATTCTAAAAGCTAAAAAAGAGGCCTTTAAGAGTGTAGTTCTGACACAAAGTAGATGTCCATCTGCTGAAAACTCGTCTGAAGTCGTCCGTCCACTTTTTCTGATTAGTGCACACCTTGCCGAAGACTCCTCTTCGTGACTTTGCAGTGTCTGAGTTTCAGTTGCTTGACAGATGGACTACAGGGACTAGCGCTCAATGCCTGCCTCATTCTCACTCTGGATCCCCGGTGACTTCGGCTTGGGTTAGAAATCACTCCCTTTTCGACCTGTGAATGCCACTTGCTCTGCAACTCTCACCGTAACCTTGTCCCACTAAGACAATGAGCAAAGGCTTTGTCGAAACTTGACACATCCGGACATACAGCTGGTTTCCTCTCTTGCCGGTTCTTTGCTGTATTTTTAAATCTTTCAGTGCTCTTTGCGAAGGGCAAACAACCTATTTGTTTGCTTTAGTCATAGTTTTTGTCTTTTGTTGAAAATATACTTTCAGTTTAGTCAATATTTTTTCACATCATATTCATTCATTTTAGTCTGTTACTCTGGCATATAATTATGGTGTGTGCAAATAAAAGAGTGCAAAAATAAAACCAAATATCATGTGTTGTGAAAACCTGCTCTTCTGAAAACATAATGATAAGTAGACTATTGTAATAAAATATTGTGAATTCTTTATGCTTTAATTGCTTTCATTTTAATGCGGTATGCAAAGTGAATTCACAACGTACAGTTTCAACTCACAACCCAGGCATTATTGACTGAGTGCAATGGGTATTGACTAGCACTGTAGGCCTGGTTTAATATGACTAAAGCTACTGTCTCTTTGACCTGCTGGAGTCTTGCCTAATGGCCTAAGTGCTTGTTATTCGCAAGCTGTTTGCTTTATTGATAATCAGATGGCAACCCACCAATACAGCCATCAGCTGACAACAGGAATTCAAGACCCCTGCCAGCTTACAGTCAGTCATCGCTCCACCGCTCGGTCAGGGCATTAAGGTTCCCGAGGTCTAATAATCACGTTCGTTCTAAGTAAAAGTGGACATGTGAAGATAGTCAATTTCAGTAATAAAGTTGTTTTGACTGATTTCCAAACTCTTGCAAGCTCTGTCAGTTTTTCTTTTCGACCTTTGGAGTTGAAAAGTATAATTGGATAATTAAAAAATGAGTCCAATAAATAATAAGTTATATATATATGATTATATAACCAAGGAAACAGAGGTTTTGAAAGCAGGTTAAAAAAATATATATATATTCCTTAGTGTATATATATATATTTTCCTCTGTTTCCTTAGTCTATGAGTCTATATTCTATAGTCTATATAAACTATTACTTAGTTTATTTCATTGAATTTTTTTTATTTTTTTTATTCTAGTTCTGTTTTATTCTAGATCTATTATTTATAATTCTATTTAATTAATTTATTCATTGTAGTTTATTTGATCCTCTTTTATTCTATCCTATGCTCTTTTTATTTTATCTTTATTTTATATCTCTATTCTATTCTACTCTGTGT
The DNA here is from genome assembly GCF_964197995.2 of Scardinius erythrophthalmus. NCBI lineage: Eukaryota > Metazoa > Chordata > Actinopteri > Cypriniformes > Leuciscidae > Scardinius > Scardinius erythrophthalmus. The sequence continues at coordinate 43,543,882 of NC_138230.1, read as the reverse complement.
TTGGGAGAAAAAAAAAATCAGTTCTGGAAATGTGATTATCCAAGTAATTTCGGACCCTGCCTCGTGAATGACAGGAAGGAATTTGGGATCTTCCACTATGAGAACTGTAGATTCTGGTTGTAAGTCTTTTTAACTCTCAGAAATTGCTTCCAAGCACAGGCTCTCGATGAGGGTCAGGCTTTGAAGATGAATGGACGGTGTGTTGTATTGATTTTTTCCACCCCATATTGGTTCCATAATCCTGGTTAAGCATTAGGAGATTTAAGCACAGTCCAAGGTTTCTGAACCAGGATCTTGTTAACCATGTCTTTCCTTTTGGGCCCCACTGACCTTTCAGCGCTGGTCCAATGAACACGATGCACAAGTTTATCAGTGTATCTCTCACCTATTTTTATTTGAAACCTTTGAGGGTTTAACAGAAGACATTTTTGTTGTTGTTGTTAGGATTTAAATAAGGTTGCGCCTGCTTGGTGGTCACAACTGAAAATCTATTATTGCGTTGGATGCCAGGCGTCCTGCACTCGGGGATCGATACTGCTTTGTCGACAGATTCGAGCCCCTGCTGTGCTCGGCTGAAGATGAATTAGATTTTTCTATAAAAACGCGCGCTTCATTCTGCCATTGAGCTTATCGCAGCCGTGTGGGATGCTTTACTCTTCACCTGTGCTATTTCATCCACTGTTATTACTGCTGCCCCACTCGCGTTTTCCCATTCTCTATCTGTCCTCATCTGTTATCTATAGGGCACATTTCTAATTCCAAACGGTTATGATCTGTATTAAAGTTTACGGCTTAAAGATTAAGCTTTATTTAGTCCCAAATCCACCTGCTACCATATTCCTTTCATCACATTTCCAGGAATCCCTTCAACTGTCCTCCCCTTTATCATTTATTCTCCAGACCATGCTTTCCAATGGACTAGTATTCAGACTATACACATGATATATAAGCACAGCACACTTCCAGTCAAATGTCTGGATACTAACTCTTTATTTATTGCTATTTGTCATGTTAAATAATAAATAAATTAATAACCTAAAACCACAATGAATTTGATTAATATACATGTGTATATCTGGCTGTTTCCTTGCAGTCATTTAAAATCTTTCAGTGTGTTTTGCGAAGGGCAAACATCCAATTTTATGTGCCACTTTGTCACTGATATTTACATCCCTGCATTGCGGTGCCAAACTTGTGCTGTGTAAAACGATGCACTGTTGGAAGATGCTTAGCAATAGCAACAGACAGCCAATAATAATCAATGCTTTGTTTGAACAGTCACAGAAATGCATGTAATAAACAATTATTTTAGTGTTTGAGGGGGAAAATGTTAAATGGTGACAGAAAACAAGACCACCGGAGTGAAGAAGAGACTTTTGTGCAATGCCAGAGCGTTTATGTACACATCAATACCTAGTTGCATAAACTGCTAAGTTAGTCATCCAAGTGTAATTTGATACCGAACAGTAAGACTGATTACCCCTAACTAACTGCTAGTTGATTATCCTAGTTCTTGAAACGCAGTTTTAACATAATGCCTATGTTTATGCAATTGGCCTCTGGTCGTGTTCTACGTTTGTCCAATCACTGACACTGCAAATATGCTAATATGAAGGTTAACCCGGGGTTTAGGAATGTTCAATGTTCAACGTCAGTGTCACAAACTGCTCTGAGACACGAAGGATCCAAATGCAGTATTGAACAGGGTAATCCCAAGACGTAATCCAAAGTACAGACAAGGTCAAACACAGGTCCATACAAACAAACACAACAAGGCAGGGAACACGGGCAAAAGAGTAATACACGGAACAGGCAAGAAATCCAAAAACCAAGAGACATGAAACCAGGGAGAATGCTCGGAATTGCAGTGTAACACTAAACAAGACTTCGCAGGGAATGACAGAAAGATCCAGGCTTATATAGGGTGAGCAAACAAGAAGATGAGACACAGGTGAAAACAATGAGTGCTAATGAGTCCAGGCAGAGAATTATGGGAGATGTAGTTTGTGAGGGAATGACAATAATCTTTTGTGGAGTGCCCTCTGGTGGCTTTCAAGGGCACTCCAGCTGGTGACCGTTAAGGGGGTCGCACACCGGACGAGAAGCGCACGTCTTTAAAATTCGAACACATTATTCTCTATGAGTGTACACACACCGGCGGCGGCATCCGGCGTCTGTCCGCGGCGCCCAGCTACGGCTCAGGACCGTGTTCAAAATCCTGCCGTGTCCGTGCCACAGAGCGCCATTTACATAGTTTTATATTAAATTTACATTTATTTGTCTCAAATCATCGTTAATGTATATACTGACTTCACCCTGTGCTGCAATATACGTTTAGTTTTACAATTATGTACAGAAATCAGCTGCGTGGATGAAAACTTCTGATGTTATCGGATTTTCAGGTGATATTCTCAATTCATTCATTTAACGAACGATCTGAGGTAAAGTGTTCAGACTGCAGACTTAGCAACGATTGTATTTAATTGTACAGTGCAATCATAACATAGTACAGACATTATCTTAGTTCCATAATGTCCTTAAACATAACAATATTGTTGGCCATAAACTGAGAAAGTGCGTGTCCGGTGTCCTCGAGTTGTCCTAGACGCGACGCGACGCGGCGCTGTGCTGCGCTTCTCGTCCGGTGTATATATATATATATATATATATATATATATGTATATATAAATGAACTAAATTAATAACTTTTTTACAACAAAAATGAAACATCACTGAACTTACTTAAGCTGGACTGTGACGCTATTTTCTTCTGGAAACAAACTTTGTTGCATTATTTTCCTGTTATCTCTGTAAAGCTGCTTTGAAACAATCTGTACTGTAAAAAGCGCTATATAAATAAATGTGACTTAACTTGACTAGTCTCAAGATGTGTGAGTGGATCTTCCAGCATGTGTGTGTGTGTTGTGTTCCAGGTGGTGATGAAGATCATCAAGCATTACCAGGAGGAGGGTCAGGGCAGTGAGGTGGTGCAGGGGGTGTTGCTGGGGCTGGTGGTGGAGGACCGGCTCGAGATCACAAACTGCTTCCCTTTCCCTCAACACACAGAGGACGATGCCGACTTTGATGAAGGTAAGGGAATAAACCTGTGCTTCTTTGCATTATTCAGACTATTCATTTCTAAATTACATTTGAGTTACAATTATTAAAGTAAGACATCTGCCATCAGTATTGTTGCTTAAAATAGAATTTTATTCATCATATTGGTTCTTTCGCACTGGGTAGCTATAGGAACTCAGTAGAGATCGACCGATAATCGGTTTTACCCATATTTTTCCCGATATGTAAGCATTTTCCCATAATCAGGTTTTGTAATATCGTAATATCTGGTGAATGTTGAATTTAAATTGGGCAATTTATTTAGTAGAAATGTGAGATTATTTTAGAAGTTGGTGCCTTCTAGACTGAGAAAAGCCAGAAAATGTATTTTTGGCTCATATGGATGAAAGACTCCCAGAATGCACTTGCTTCGCTGCCCTACGAGGCCACTCCCAAGCCACGCCCACCGGTTACAGAGGACAGTATCGGGAGAAATGATACGACTAGGCTACTAGTCGACTCGAAATTGAAAAGACGGCGTTTTATCATGAGATCCCCCTATGGGCGGGTTGAACAGAGATCGATCGATAATCGGTTTTACCGATATTTTTCCCGATATTTAAGCATTTTCCCATAATCGGGTATCGGTTTTGTAATATCGGATTCACTGGTAAATGGTGCCACAGAAATAAAACGTTGAATAAATATCGGTTCTGTATATCGGTTATCGGGCACATAAACACGCAAATAATTGGTATCGGTAATAAAAAATCAATATCGGTCGATCTCTAGTACTCAGTTATAGGAACTAACCACCAGGGCGGTCCCCTAAATTGTGCTAGTTTGAGTTACTCCAAAAGGTGTTCCTATTACTAAAATCATTCCTAGTTTCTGCGGTGCGAACACAGCAAAAAGCGGGTACTTCCGCCAATAGTTACAGTGACTATGAAAATGTTCCTATTGTATCATAGTAATACCCATCAGAACTGATGCCACTCAGTTGACTTTCTCAGAAATAAAATGAATATATTTTTAGCTCCCTGAAGAAATATTGAAATAATATTATAAGCAGCTTTGGGGAGAAAGCCAATGATTTAGTGACATGGGTGTTGAGATGTGGTACATTAAGCACTGATGGAGTGCAGATACACAAATAAGAGTCCTGGGAATACTATTAATGCATTCACTGCTAGATAGTGATCCTGTCATTCCAGTTCAATGTAGATCGTTCTGCCTTAAATTGTGTCTGATAAGACTGTCAACTACTTTCTGATTTAATAAGCAGCCATTTGGTTAGAAACACCTTTAGCACTTTTCTTCCTCTCGTTCTTTTTCATTCATTGCATTTCTCAGTATGCCTGAACACACAGAAAGTAGGTAGATGGATAACTAGATGTATAAACCAACATAACAAGATTTGAACCCCGTTATGTTTGTAGCCCTGTATTTTTATCTGCTAATCTGCATTGTCCAATTAGACACAGTGTTTGAATGTGGGCTGTTTGTATCTGACTGCAGATTTACAGTTGTTGCTTAAGGGTCTGTCATATACAAATGCAAGATGATGCTGTTATTCAAATTAGTGTTTAACCAACTATAAAAGTATGATATATTGTTTTATTTATTGTTGTTTAATGCAGTTTTGCACACAAGATCGAAATTAAGCGACATTTATTTCAGTTACACCAGGGAAATTTCACTTTTATCTCTCGTCCTTGCGTTTCATCACACATTAAAATCCTCTCCAAGTGTAAGCTTTTGTATTTTATCACACCGCTGTGTCTGGCCTGCCAGCTTGTCTGTGATCACTAAGGCAGAAAAACGTCATTGCCGATAGTCGCGCTTGTAAACGGCAGAGTAAATTGCTGTGTAATTCAACAGAAACCTGTATCGGAGTAAAGGTTTGGGGCTCAGCTTCTTTTTTCTTTATACAAGTGTAAGCTTTTGTATTTTATCAAGGCAAGGCAAGGCAAGGCAAGTTTATTTATATAGCACATTTCATACTCTATGGCAATTCAAAGTGCTTTACATAGAAAATAAGCACAAAATAAAAGCAAGTGAAATTAAAACAGTTATAAAAGGAATTAATGGGGTGGTATAATGCCCTTTTAACAAGATGTAAAATCAGTCTCTGATGTCCCCAGAGTGTATGTGAAGTTTTAGCTCAAAATACCCCACAGATATTTTTATATAGCATGTTAAAGTTGTCACTTTTTGAGGGTGAGCAAAAACACACAGTTTTTGTGTGTGTTCCTTTAAATGCAAATGAGCTGCTGCTCCCGGCACAGAGGGCGGAGCTTCAAGAGCTCTGTCATTTTACCTCACACACACATGCACTGAACATTTCAAACACTTTCAGCCTTTTATGTTCAAACCGGAGTCAGACAATGATGGAGAGACTCAGAAATGACAACATGTAGAAGCAACAGGACATTTCTGAATGGTTAGTTGGTGAATGTATGTAGCTGATGTGTAGTTATCTTCTAGTCATTGATTAGCATATTCTGTCTTGATAATCTATAAATCGTGTTCAGGGGGCGGGGTTTACGTAAATTTTAGGGTTGGTGATGTCACTAACCCGGGAGGAATGTGGTGTAGTCTCTACCAGCCGTTTGTTGTAGTCCTTAAAAAGTGATTTCTTTAAAAGCAAATATCTCCCTTTGCTTTGAACTTTGAGCGTTGTAACTTTGCAGATGTTGTTTATGATCAAACAGCGACATTACACACTAACTAAAGTTAGAAAAGTCAAATCATAATCACCCACCCCTTTAAAAGAGATAAATGATACAGTTATAAAATGAATTGGAGTAAAATGAATTAAGTAAAAAGATGATACATAGAATAAACTTCTCATCTGGCAAAACACCGGTGTATCTTACTTTAGGTCTGTGATCACTAAGGCAGAAAAACGCCATTGCCGATAGTCGCGCTAGTAAACGACAGAGTAAATTGCTGTGTAATTCAACAGAAACCTGTATCGGCGTAAAGGTTTGCGGCTCAGCTTTTATAGGGTTTCTCCAGAGAGCGCTAGCCAGAACGCCACGAGAGAAGGGAGAATGAGAATGGTCTGGTTTCAGCACAGAGCGAGAGTTGTTTAGTGGGTTTTACGGCCTGCGAGATCACAGGTGTTGGCCAGTGAGATGTGGCGTGCGTCATGCGAGGGAGAATGAGGCAGGGTTGGATTATTAAAAGTGTAATGGGCTGTAGAGGCTCTGAAATGGAGGCAGCAAAGGAACCAAAATTGACTACGGTGTTGTTTTGTGGGACACCAAAATAGGGCTGGGTGAAAGGACCATAAATACCGCAGTGGTAGAAAAAGTTTCTGTTCATACTGTGAGATATCCATGCCGTGATATAAATATAAAAAGTCAAAATTAAAGCAAAAAAAAAATATATAGTCAAAACCGTGCCACTTAAAATTAATCTCTTATGATGTGTCTTGCATTTTTGGTTTGTCAATGAAGTTTACAATTTGAAAATGTGTTTATTAAAGTATGTTAGCCACTAGAATAAAAATGTGCAATACTAGATGATTATGTGATATAATAATAATCATAAATTAGATTAATAAAAATAAGTAGGAATATATATAATTCTACTAGTAACTTATAATAATAATAAAACATTTTGTTGTTTAATTATTCACTAGAAAAATGCAGTGCTGCACAAAATATTGTTATTAATAATAATTAGTGCTGTCAAACCGATTAATCACAAGTAATATATTATATACATATATTGTATAAACACACACTTTTATGTTAGATGTGATTAATCACGATTAATTGATTTGAAAGACCTAATAATAATAATATATAATATAATACAGAATAACAATCATTTATTATTATTTTTAATTTTGTTTTGTTATTAGCATTATAATTAATACATTTTTAGTCATTATTACATGATGATAATTTAAATAAATAATTGAATAATTAAATAATAAGAATATATTAATAATACAGTACATAACAAACATGTTTTAATGACTGTTTGTTTTATTATTATTTATTTTTGTTAAAAACATAGATTATTTTTTAGGCCCATAACTATATATATTATCACCAGTGTGAAATAAAATGATTCATGCTATAATATAAGATTTTGGTAATACCATCTTCTCCGAAGTGTGTTGCACTAAATACATAAGTAAAAACATATATAATTGAATACTTGAGTCCATTTTGAATGCGTTAGAAGGAAAAACACGAGTACCTTTAAATCAGCCACTGACTTTAATTTCTTGCGATGCATTTATCGGGTAGAGTTGAGTTCGCTCTAATTCTAAATGAGAAGTATTAAGCCTCGAGCGCAGTGCAAGTATACATTAACTCAGAGACTGTGACACCGCCTGAGGTCTCCTCGCGCTTCATTTGCTCTCCGCTTCTGCCACAGACTGTGTACATACACCACAATGTGTGTTTGAGTGACCCTTCCCATCACAGCCTGTTTCTCTCTCCGTCTTTAAGCCCGTAGGGCTGTGCCTGACAAATTATGGTGTCTAATGGATATTTAAACACCCTTCATATGCAAAGCAAGGAGCCTTGAACTGTACGGGCAGCAGAAAGGTGTAAATTCACTCTTTAATGAGCAGCCGAGAGTCTTTTGCTTGTTTTTCCTGCGAGGCAATTGCTTTATTTATTACTCGAGTTTAAAAAAGTGAGTTAGAGTCTGCCTCCTTTCTTTACCTCCTCCTCCTCCTCCTCCTCCTCCTCGTGAGTGTTTTTTTCCATGGGCGTTTTTCAATTTCGTCCATTATGAAACCTGCCGGTGACCTGAGGTGACTTCCATCACTTCACTCTATTTTTACCTGGTGTTTGACTGCCTCAAACGGAGCCGCAGTCTTTCAGGTGGTTGGATTAAGGCTTATCTGATGGAGGAGTGCAGGTTTGCTCAAACTGGATGGTGGAACACCTAAAGAGTGCAATACAAACATTCACAGGCCGTCTCTGCAGAGATAAGCGTCGTCTCTGACCTTCCATTTTCTGAGTCAGAAACGGATCATAAAAATAACTTTTCGACCCAGCTTTGCATATTTATGAAATCTGCGTTAATACATTCTTTTTATTTTTGTACATTCTTGTAAAATATGTTTGTTTTTAGATTCGCCAATGCACAACGTCATGCATCAACAACATATCAATGCAACTTTTGATATAGTTAGGTTAGATTTAAAGGTTATAGTTTGAGGTGTTTTGTTATATTGAGTTCTTTGATTTGGCAACACTCGTGCTCTTCCTTTCATTTGTATTTCATTGTATTCTCTTATAGTTCCTATTTTGTTTTGATTATATATATTTGGAACACTTTAAAGTTTATTTTCTTTGTGTTTACTGGTTGGGGGTATAAATAAATACATGCTCTTTCTCTTCTGAATTTGTGTTTTCCTCCGATTTACTATTTACCACTGTTTACATTGTACTTCATGATGTTTTATTTAGTGACAAAATAAATGTTATATTCCCTTAATATTCTATTGTGTCGTAACAACCCCCTATTTAACTGCGCAAGTACAAATTATGAATATGAAAAAAACCCTATATAAATAACCCCCTATCGGCAACCTTTTTGTCAATATTTATACATACACATAAACATATAAACATAATGGCTAAAACAGAAATTGAAACATTTGTTTTAGATTTGTCATCTTTGTTTTCAGTCTTAAATTAGACTTTGACGAACAGATTTTACCTGGTCACTCGTGTGTTTTTACTGACTTCTTTACTGTCCGTTTTGTTAAAAGTGTTCCACTTAAACGTGGCAACATAACTGCATCCCCGCAAATCTAATATAAATTGAATTTTTAATTCCCACGCTATATGCAAATTCACGTTCACGTCAATGAAAGCATAATATGAACTGCATTTTATTTATCATTAGCTAATTTCAAGAGTGGCATTGTTAATGTTACATTTCTTATTACAGCTTAATATGCATACAGAAACTGTAAGTATTATTGTGACTTTATAGACGGGAAACCTGTTTGAAAACAATTATTATTGTTTTTGCTATTCTGCGTGGTGATGATATTGCCACAAAAACTCCCAGTGCATCATTATATTTAAATGCTAATATTAAATGCCTATCCTACACTATAAACATATGTATATACAGATATACATTTACATAATAGTATTTTAATATTTACAGTACTTTTCATTGCTGTTTTTTAAAGAAAATTAAAGCGTATGATGCATTAAATCTGATAAAGTGCCATTTATAATGTTATAAAGATGATTTCTATTTCAAATAAATGCTGTTCTTTTGAACTTTCTATTCATCAAAGAATCCTAAAAAATGAAATGTATCATGTTTCACCTAAAAAATATAACATCTTTTTTCAACAATCATGTTTTTTGGGCATCAAATCATCATATTAGAGTGATTTCTAAAGGATAATGTGACACTGAAGACTGGAGTAATGATGCTGAAAATTAAGGAATAAATGACATTTTTCACAATATATTCACATAGAAAACAGCTATTTGAAATTGTAATAATATTGTACAGTTTTAATTGTATTTTTGATCAAATAAATGCAGCCTTGGTGAGCATAAAAGACTAACAAATCTTAACAATTCCAAAAATTTTTATCATGTTAATCCAAGATACCTCAAATACTGAAGCATGATCCAAGTCCAAAAACATGAAAATACTGGTACTTTTTTTAAAGTGTTATGGCACTAAAATAGTCATTTAGTGTCGGGTAAAAAAAAAAAAAAATGAAATGGGAATGGGGTGTTCATTTAACATTTCTAGATAAATTCATCTTGCACAGAACTTTATGCACAAGTTGCAAAACGTTCTTGCATTTGTATAGTAGCATTTCACTAATGTTATGGTAATGTGCATGAAATCACCTCAGGGTTTTGTTTCTGTGTACATGCTTTGACAGTCATGAATTGATTTCACGGGCATGATTCTGTAGAAATTAGTAAACGTGAACGGACAACCAAAATACAAGTTTGTCTACCTCTGGTCGTGTTTGTTTGGCTTCAACACACTCACTGTAATAAACTCCTGTTAAACTGTGTTTTCTGCACTGAGTCTCTGACCAGTCTCAGCCTATCATGTTTGGTGTAAATTTCTAATCTGCATGTCTGTACTCACTGTTTGGGACTCCAGTCCCATTTTTTTTTACTTTACCTTTTAACATATTCAGTTTGTATTTTAAAAAGGACATATGATGCTTTTTTCCATGTTCATCTTTCTGTGTAATGTTGCTGTTTGAGGATGAAAAAGCTCCAGTTCTTCTCTATATCAGTGTCAGTGTTTCTGAACTCCTGAAACGCCTCCATTGTAGTCTTGAGTTTCTTCAGGGAACGAACACGTCACAATATTCCTCATTATAATAATTAATGCGCAGAATAAAGGGGCGGGGCCTGGTTGAGTTAGTTAGTAGTGTGTTAAACTGGCGGTTATGGGAAGGGGCGGGACATTTCCCAAACACACTCAGAGTGCTCGACCAATCACAACACACTGCTCCAGCCGACCAATCAGAGCACAGTGTGCTTTTCAGAAGGAGGGGCTTCATAGAGACAGGAAGTAAACAGAGCGTTACTGACAGACTGGGAAGAGAGGAGCCGCAACAATGGAGAATATGAGGAAAATAATCAACATTCAAGCAGGAAAACCTGTTCTAGTAGAGCCTGAACACAACATCAAGACTTATATAGATCCATAATAGATCCTATATAAAAGTAAAATCCTGTAAAATAGTCAAGGCGTCTTTTGCGTGACTAAATGAGCACGAACAAGAGTGATATTTAATTATTGTCATATATGCATCAATATAACAATAGACAGTCTTTGCGTGTCGGTCAGGGTTAATTACATTAACACTTCTATATTTAAATGTTTATTGATGTGTTGAACTTCCATTGTGCTGTTTCTTTGCTATAATGAGATGCTTGTTCCAGGTTGAGGATGAAGCGTTCAGTGCGATACCCCGTCCCACACGAATGCATCAGGATACATTGGCATGCTATGCGTTTTGTCTTCTCCGTTGGCCTTGCTCATGCCGTGCTGCCATTTTGCATGCTTTCTCTCCTGTTTTACTGCAAGAATGTATATAGTTGTATTAAGATTTAGTATTAACAGTGTGCTGGATCTTCCATTCACATTTACAAATTCCCCTAGAATCAAATGTCTCAATTTCGTAGGACCGTATTTCTCAGTTTTGAACCTGATATTTTGTGTCACCCTTATTTAATACGCCTGATTGAGGTCGTGGAGCTTCTGCTAATGGGTTAATCAGTAGGATCAGGTTTGTATGAGAGGCGAGACATCAAAAAAGCTCAGTCTTGGAGTCGCACTGTCAGTCTGTGACTGAACAGACAGCGGTTTAGCATGAAAGCACAGGCTTTTGAGGCACAATAAAGTCATGTCTAATGATCTAGAACAAATTCAACTGAGCTTTACACCGTGTCCTAACCAGCCGTGACACAATACGTTACTAGCATCAGGTAATTTGTCAGTCCACGCTGAAAGTGAAAATGCTGTGTGACACAGAATAATTACAGCCGGTCAGAACATATTGGCTGGTTAGAACAAAAACTTGCTAAAAGGTTTTTTTTTTCTTGTGTGTGTGTAAAAATTGCGTCTGATGTAGTGTATAATTGCTTTATATAGCGGCATCATTATTATTTCATAAGTATTTAATAAATATACACTAGGGTCAGAAAATTTTCATATTTTTTAAGATGTCTCTTAAGCTCAGCAAGTCTGTATTTATTTGATCAAAAATACAGAAATATTATGAAATATTATTACAATTTAAAATAAGTATTTTCTATATGAATATATAGTAAACTGTAATTTATTCCTGTGATCAAAGCTGAATTTTCAGCATCATTACTCCAGTCTTCAGTGTCACATGATCCTTCAGAAATCAGCATGATAATGATGTTCAAGAATCATTTATGATTATTATCAGTGTTGAAAACAGTTGTGCTGCTTAGTCCCTGATACAGTGTTTCCTGCATAGTTGATGAATAGAAAGCTAAAAACAGCATTTATGTGAACATTTATTTTTTGTAACCATATAAAAGTGTTTAGTTTCACTTTTGAATTTTGCATCACTAGATCCCAATGCATCCTTGCTAAATTAAAGTATTAATCTTACTACATTTATGCATTTGGCAGACGCTTTTATCCAAAGCGACTTACACAATGTACACATCTTACATTCTTATCAGCTCTTGTTTTCCCTGGGATTCGAACCCATGACCTTGGCGTTGCAAGCGCCGACTCTCTACTGTTTGAGCTAAGATTTATATTTATATAAATATTGATATAATAATTGTATGCAGCCATAACACCCTCCTACCTGTGTATACTAACTGAGAAAGCAACATTTTGCAGGTTTCTAGCTTATGGGAGTCTCGCAGAATAAGAGAACAGCATTTTATTCACCAGAAGGTGGCAGTATGGGACTTGTGAAAAATGTGTGTGTGACTGTGTGTGACTGTGTGTGTGTGTGAGAGCTCAGTGACTCCAACTGGGTGGGGGGATTTATCTGATAAATGCATAAATAAAACTGTGTATGACTTAAAGATTGCAGCTCTGTGCTGTCGGAGGTAATCCGCAGCCCATATTTCCTGGCAGAAAAATTGAGTATTCATTGTGGAAATGATCTTGTAGATTAACTCGGTCTCAGGCAGAGGTGCACTGAGAATGGATTATCCATTTAGGCTGTTTGTAAGTTTGTGTTTTTACATGAACGGAGCGTTACGACTTCACCTCCGTGGCAGGAGTGATATATTTTTAAGTTGATTCCAGGTTTGTGACAGAGGAGGGGAGGTGTGTGTGTGTGTGTGTGTGTGTGTGTGTGTGTGTGTGTGTGTCACAGTTAACAGAATGCGGACCAGGAAAAATGAAGGCTTTCAGGGATGTCGTCAGTCAAGCGACGTGCCCGGCACCCTAATGTGCTCGGTGTGATTTTTATTTTCTCTCTTCTTCATTTTCCTGAATTTGATGTTATATAACTGTGGACCTTGCTGAAAGCAACCTTAAACCAGTGTTAGCTGGTTTTCTCCTGTCTGATTGCTGGTTTAAAGAGGTTTTGAGGGATTTTCAGCTGGTCAGGTTGCAGGTTTAAGATTTTGCAGGGGAGTGTGTGTAGACATGCCAAGAAGTGACTGAAAGGAAGAGAAAATGATGGACTACTGATATTTTGAAGTGCTTCTCCTGTACCATTGACTCTTTAAATGCTGTAGTGTATTAATGAGGCTGGTCTAAGCGTGTCTGGCACTGGTTAAACATGGGAAATGACAGTCTAAATCTTAACCTGCATCAACAACCACTTGCCCATTGCCAAGCGTGTGAATGGCAGTCTTCATTTTCCAATTTTCCACATTTGAAGAATCAACCACAATTAGGCGTATTTGCTTGATATCCAAAATTGTTAATCCTATTTTTGGACTGGTTTTTTGGCAAGCTGGATTGGTCTCTTGTGGCTGCTTAGCAAGTTGGGATATGAGAACTACATATTTTCAAAACCGACCAGTCGATTAATTGCTCTTAAAGCGAGTCCTGTGTAATTAGGGCGGTTTTGGGTTCACCTGACCCACTTTTTTATGGTTTGTTTATATTATGTAAGTCACGTGTTCAAAAAGAGTTAGCGTGAAATGGAACACAATATTATTTTATGTATTTTATGCTTTAAAGGAGATCAATTTAAATATGCAACATTTTGGGTTTTACCATGCAAACGGTTTCAAAGCTAAAGCTCAGCTCACTAATGAAAGAAAAAGAAAGTCTAGATTAACTAGTTAACTTCTCTTATCGACTAGTCAGTTTTTGGATGGCAAATCTCATGACCTTTTTTATTAGCAACTGTGCGGTTCAAACTCAGGTCTCTATGTAAGATGCTTAGCCACGTCTTCATACTTTTAATTGGATTTGGTTTTTGTTTCTGATAAACTAAACAAATTTAGAAGTACTTTTGCCATTATATGCACCACTGCTCAAAAGTTTGGGGTCAGTAACTTTTTTTTTCTCATTAAATTGGTCAAAACTGATAGTGAAGACATTTATAATGTTACGAAAATATGTATTTCAAATAAATGCTGCTCTTTTGAACTTTCTATTCATCAAAAAATTCTGAAAACAAGCAACTGTTTTCAACATTGGTAATAATCATAAATGTTTCTTGAGCATCAAATCATCATTAGAATGATTTCTTAAGGATCATGTGACACTGAAGACTGGAGTAATGATGCTGAAAATTCAGCTTTGATCACAGGATATAAATTACATTTTACAATATATTGACATAGAAAACAAACAGCTATTTTTAAATTGAAATAATATTTCACAATTTTACCCTAAAGGGACATAGTGGTAGAAAACAATATGAGAAATTTTGCGTTTTCTCACAAAACCTGAGGGGCTCCGTAGTTTTTGCTGTGTTTTCGATTTAAAAAAAAAAACACATTTGTGAGCAGACTTATTACAAAAAAGCATTTAAGAATCTTACTGACCCCAAACTTTACAGTAGTGTGCACTAAATTAATGCTTAACATTTTTGTTTCCTTGATGGAATGATCCATGTTTTCGTCATGTTTCGTGTTGAACCAGCCCTTCTTCTCTAAAACCGTTCCATAAATCAATTCAATTCAATTCAATTCATATTTATTTGTATAGCGCTTTTCACAATACACATCATTTCAAAGTAGCTTTACAGAAAATGCATGAGTCCTCATTACAATTTAGAGTGATCCGTTATCAGAGGGAACTGTCTAAGTTATGTATTTCAGAAATGTACTGTACATATACAAAGTTAGCTAAAAATGTGGTAAACAATGCAATAATTAATGTGAAAAAAAATGCATTTAAACAAAGGGTAACACTTAATTTTACAGTGTCCTTGTTACATACAGTGGGTGGTGATGGCGCAGTGGTTAAGACACATAAGACACATGAGAGACCCGGGTTCGAATCCACTGTGAGACACCAATGTGTCCCTGAGCAAGACACTTAACCCCTAGTTGCTCCAGAGGCGTGCGACCTCTGACACGTATAGCAATTGTAAGTCGCTTTGGATAAAAGCGTCAGCTAAATGAATAAATGTAAATGTAAATCTGTTACATGTACTTACCATAGTAATAACAGTAAATTATGCATAATTACATGCAACTAACCCTCAACCAAACCCTAATCCTACCCTAACCCTATAGTAAGTACATGTAGGACAATATTTGGTCGAGAAACAACTATTGAAAATCTGGAATCTGAAGATGCAAAAAAATCTAAACATTGAGAAAATCTCCTTTAAAGTTGTTCATTTATGTTGGCGATTGTGCTGCATTCACTCACAGAAATACTGTTTGTATATTTACGTATATTTATTTTATGTTTTTGTATATTTACGGTTGGACATTTACAAAATATCTTCATGGAACATGATCTTTACTTAATATCCTAATGATTTTTGGCATAAAAGAAAAATCGATAATTTTGACCCATGCAATGTATTGTTGGCTATTGCCACAAATATACCCGTGCGACTCGAGACTGGTTTTATGATCCAGGGTCACATATCGGTCTTCTACTGTACATAAACCCTGTGAGTTAACATTCCAAATGTCTCCAAGTTATCTGTTATCAGAGGTGACTGTCTACATATTCAAATCACAGTTAGATAAAAATGTGGTAAACAATTCAATAATTTATGCTAAAAAGCAAACAAAATATAAGGCAGAAACAATGAGCTCATTGATAACTAGCTGAATGCTTAAGTAAAAAGTCTTCTAGTGCACACAAACCCTGTGTCAGAGTCCCTGTTGAGTTGACATCCCAAATGTCTCCAAGACCCCGTTGCATGCGCGCGCTGGTTGTCTCAGAGCGGGTTAAGTGTCGCTTGCGGGGACGGTAAGCAGTGTTGTGAAGTTTACAGCACGGCCTAATGAGTTTTTGCTCATCAGAGCGAGATCATGTCGTGGGCGGTGTGCGGCCCGTGGCGAGGGTTAAAGCCGTGTTTAATCTCCGGTTACATCAGATCAGGCGAGTGGCGCTTCACTGCCCCCCCCGGGCACCGTTCACCAGCCTCGCTCGCTCACTGCAAACACACAGATATTTACTTTGAAATGCATTGCTCTGCAGCTCGTCTCCACCATTTGTCAAGTCACCTTTATTTATACAGCGCTTTTTACAGCACAGATTCAAAGCAAAATAACAGGAAAATAATGCAACAGAGTTTGTTTCTATAAGAAAATAGCGTCACAGTCCAGCTTAAGTCAGTTCAGTGATTATTTATTTTTGTTGTAAAAAAGTGATTCATTTAGTTCATTAATATATAGAGCCGCTCTGGAGAAAACCGTGAGGTTCAGTTTTCCAGCTCAGTTCAGTTCTCATATAATGGTGTCAATGCAGCAGATCAATAATATTGTTGAATATTGGGCCCTATCTTTCACCCGGTGCAATGCAAGTGTTTTTTGCTAGTTTCAGTCCGACGCATTTATCATTTTCATGTTGTTTAAATAGCAAATGCATTTGCGCCCATTTGTGCGCCCATGGGCTGCTGGTCTGAGAACGAGGTGTGTTCTGGCGCATTGTTGGAGTGTTGCTATTTTGAGGCAACTGAAATAGACTGAGCCATTGACCGACTGAAACCTGCTCTAAAGTCAATGGCACAATATATTTTTTATGTGGCGGGTCCACAACGCACGTACACTCTGCTTATTACACACACAGGAGCGCACAGCAGCACACAAACATGGCAAATATTTAAAATAAAAGGATTACAATGTAAAAGATTATTATTGTTTACATAAAGATATGGCTTTTCCCGTAGATGTTCTGCTTGCGCACTTTAACCTCGCACACAAGCAAATCCGTTTGCGCTCTGGAGACGCGTTCGGTCTTTCCACTATCAAATTCCGTCATGTAAATAGCGAATCCGCCATGGCGCGAGCGCAACTGGCATTTAAAGGGAATGGGAGATGAGACTCTGATTGGTGTAGTCAAGTCAAGTCATCTTCATTTATATAGCGCTTTTAACAATGTAGATTGTCTCAAAGCAGCTTTACAGAGATAAGCGTATAATTTAAGGTAACAGAGATTGTTTCGGCTTTACAGCAGAGTTAAGTTATTTCCATCTAAAGTTAGTTTTAATTGATTTGGTTCCGTCGCAATGATCATTTGTTATTAAATTAGGGGCCGCTAAGACGACACCATTCTCTCTACACAGACTTTAAACGCGAACCTGTGAGAAACGCTGATGGCGGTCACATGCACATTTAGAATGGGTTCTATAGTTATGTGCGTTAGAATATACGCAGGTTTGGAATTCCCTACAAGCCAAGCCTAAACAAAATACTTGTCTTTCCTTATAAATTTTGATAAGGAATTTTATTTTATTTTATTTTATTTTATTTAACGCGTTTTGTTTAACGCACGGAAATCCCAAAACACACCCATTACTCTTTAAAGGAATACTCCACCGTCTTTTCATATTAAACTATGTTATTCCCTTAACTAAGACGAGTTGATACATACCTCTCTCGTCTCAGTGCGTGCACTCAATCGATCTGGCGCGCGGCGAAACTTTGTTCACTCAGTTCATTCAATACGGGCCAAGCAGAGAAGCTACCAAACACCTCCACGTTTTCCCTATTTAAACACAGTTACTCGCGTAGTGTAACTCGACCTAGGACGGTGACACAAAACAAAACGTTGCGCTTTTCTAAGCGTGTAAAATGGATAACTATATTGTATGGCGGAATACCATAGCAAGTGCTTATGAGCACTTCCTCTTGGCGGAGTAATATCTTCACCAGTGAAAAATCCTCTCACCGGCCCCCGCTCCCTCTGGTGAAGATATTACTCCGCCAAGAGGAAGTGCTTACAAGCACTTGCTATGGTATTCCGCCATACAATATAGTTATCCATTTTACACGCTTAGAAAAGCCCAACGTTTTGTTTTGTGTCACCGTCCTAGGTCGAGTTACACTACGCGAGTAACTGTTTAAATAGGGAAAACGTGGAGGTGTTTGGTAGCTTCTCTGCTTGGCCCGTATTGAATGAACTGAGTGAACAAAGTTTCGCCGCGCGCCAGATCGATTGAGTGCACGCACTGAGACGAGAGAGGTATGTATCAACTCGTCTTAGTTAAGGGAATAACATAGTTTAATATGAAAAGACGGTGGAGTATTCCTTTAAGAGAATACGGACAACCCTTTTAGACCATGCGCCGGGAGCGCCGACCATTTTTCCCATCGTTAAACTAGCAAAAGTGGATTCGGACACGCCCTAAGTGAACTTGCGCCGTGATCATTAGATCATTAAAATAGGACCCATTGAGTTAAATGTCCCCAACTAAGCAAGACTAAAGCCAAAGGTGGAAAAGGCGACAGTGGCGAACAACCAAAACTCCATCAGTGACAGAATGGAGAAAAAGACCTTGGGAGAAACTAGACTTAGTCGCTCCGTTCTCCTTGTTTGATTCTGGCAGAATTATAGGTCAGAAGTCAGACTGGATTGTTACATTCAGAATAGGACCATAACAAACCCTTATTTTTCATTTCCACCCCTCCAGCAACTTCTCCTCCTCTTTTCTCCCCATGTTTCTCCCTCTGTCCTGGAGGATGATTCCAGGACTGCATCTCACCCCGAGGCGAAGCTAATTCAGGTCAGGGCTAGTGTAAAGCATGTGTCTGTTTATGGCAGATGTTTGGGTTTGTTTGTCCACTAATGACACTAAAGATTGCGCTCGCATCCATTTCCGTCTTTCCATTTATAAATTTAACCCCAAGACATCACATTTCGATTCTCCCATTAGCATATTTCAGCTTGTGTTATTGTGCATCACTCATTGACTGTTTACCTCCTGTGATTTGTTTCTATTAGGCGGTCAGCATCACAGAAATGACTCCTGGCTTTGCTCAGGATATCGGATTAGACGCCCTTGCTTTGGACGACGTGTTAGTTTGTTTCACGCAGTCGGGGCTGGGGGGCGGGCGTTACACACCTCATCAGCCGTTCCCAATCCAAGCACAAGTGTTATTCACATAGCAGCCCAAATTGATGTCTCACCTCTTGCATTTGCATGCTTTCGTGAGAGTAAGGAGATGTCTGGGCCAAGGTGTTTGGGAGGCTTGGGATTTGAGCGTTTCAATGGGTGCGCATGTCTGTGTCAGGAGATAAAGTTATCTGTGTCGTGTACACACACACACACACTGGCTCCATCCCTCACACAGACTCCTGAGGAGACTCTGTGTGGTAAAGTGGAGGTGGTGAGGGATACTAAAAGGGTTTGTTTCGCGCAGCAGCAACAAAGTGGATGAAAACGCTAATGCCGCTAATGAGTGTCTTCCCGCCCGACAACACCTCCTCATTCCACTCCTCCGCATCCCTCGCTCCGAGAGCCTTGTAGACACAGCAACCGAGACAAAGGTGAGCGCCGGAAGGAGAATCGAGGACAAGGGGGCGACTGCGCGAGTTGGGGTAATAGGAGTGACGCAGTTCACTTGGTTTCAAGTTGAAAAGTCATTTTATATACATTTACCTATCACTTCTTTAATTCACCAAGGATGCATTACATTTATTAGAAGTTGCACTATAAAGACACTGATAATGTTACAACATATTTCTATTTATAATAAATGATGTTCATTGGAACTTTCTTTGGTTTCCACAAAATATAAGAGGCATTATTAATAATAATCATCAAATCATCATATTAGAATGATTTCTGAAGGATCATGTGACACTGAAGACTGGAGTAATGATGCTGAACATACAGCTTTGAGCACAGGAATAAATTACACTTTAAATTACATTAAAATAGAAAACAGTTATTTTAAATTGTAATGTTTTGATCAAATAAGTGACAAAAGAAACTTCTTTTAAAAGGATTAAAAAAAATCTTACTGACCCCAAACTTTTGAATGATAGTGTGTGTGTGTGTTTTGGAGAAAATGCCCTCTAAAAATTCCGATATTGACACAATTATTTATTTTATTCAAGTATCACTAACAGAATATAGTTAGAAATATTGTGTATTTATAATACAGTTCATATATTTAATTTTAGCGATATATTGTAATTGCTCTTTTAAAAAATGGTAACTAACTAACTAACTACAGACGCTGAAGCTACAGATCTTTTTGCGGTTTAAACACAGATTTGGTGATAACATGAGATGATACTTCTCAGTAAGTTATTCTGTATCTTTCAATATACCTTCTGATGCTAATTCATGTTTTTTTCCGCATAACTCGCATTTTTCCGCATGGTCACGTCAAAATTTTGCTGGCAAAAATGTCCTTTGTCTATTGTCAGTAGTGTAGCGATGTAAGATTCAGGTTTTTTTGCTTTCAAATGGCTCAGTGCAACTTTCGACTAAAAATGGCAGAGCACATCAAAAATGCGGCAACTAAACAATAATAATAATATTTAACAGTAATAGATCAGGTGATTGAGCATCTGTGATGTTTAGCATGTGAATGAGGACAAACTTCATGGCAACATCATGAGCCAACTGTGTCTGTGACATATGGTGCACCCGATCTTGTAAAACAGCCTCATGTTCTTTGGTTGTTATATGATCATGTATAGAGCAATCATTGAATGAAATGACTTCCATGCGACATTGATGGTTCAAGGGCTTTTTTCAAAGGTAAACCCATTTGCTTTTGAGAGATGGAGGTGAAAGAAGATGCAACCAATTGTAAAGCTTTTCCCATCATTTTAGAGTGCTCATTACCGCAGGTTATACTCAACCAACGGCAAGGTGGCGTTTTCAAGTGGTTTTCAAGATTTATTGCTTTTTTTAGACTTGTGTAAGTTTTCAATGTACCTCTTTTTATAATGTAGTGTGCCTGTCGGCGAGCTTTGGATACCAAATATTTGGGCATCTTTGGAACTTTAGAAATCAGACCCATTACAAGGACAATTAAACTGACCTTTTGTAGAAAAATTAACAGGATAAATTGCAATGCTCAGTATGATTGTAGGATACAAAGTCCCGCCTCAGCTAAATGAGCCAATCAATTTTTACCATCACATGGTTTCTGAGCTAGAATATGCATTCACATTAGCTGGACAAAACTGAAAAATATGAATATTTTTAGCCTGATTTGTGCCAATGAAGTAATACCATTGTCAGATTTTTTAAGTCCCTGTGTTGTCAATAATTTTATCCCTTAAAACTAATCTTTGATGAACTAAAATGACTTATTTAAAAGTTTTTTTCTTGGAAAAATATTGTTCTTAAAATAGCTTGAATGTAACTTGCCTCATTTAGTATATGCGGTTCTATGAATATGCAAATGAGCCCCGCCTCCACTCACTCACTCAGCTCAGAGATCCACTGGTTGACGATCACACGTTGATCTGATTGGTTACAAGGTAGTTTGTGACGTCAGAAACACCAGCGATTTCAAAGCGTGTTTTTGAGACTGTCTTTGGTTCACTGCAGTTTTAAGGAGGAAATACTCAGCAATGCTGTCGACTTATGAATTTACATGGTTTGTCTTAAAGCACATTAAAAACACCACATAGACACACAAACAACATTAAAAGCTGGATTTTAACCACAGTTTTAACTTAATTCATTCTGATTGTTTGTTATTGAAACACTTAGTTAGTTAACAGTTTTAGACATTTAGATCTTCGGGTAGATCGAAGTTGTACATTCATCAAAAACAAAAAAAACACGCTGTTAAGAGTAAATGCATGAATTTGTGATCCTAAAATGTAAAATCTTTTTAATAATGAATAATTTGATTGCTGTAACTGGGCCACTAGTAATGGGCCTTATGTTATTCTGCCATGGGTTCGTCTGTGGAAAATGATGATGTACAGGACCGTGGGTCTGGGATTCTGTCGAGACTTTGCAGAGTTGAAGCAGCCAGAGCAGATGCTCCTGCAGATGGAGTGTGCAAACACTAGTCCATTTTGGGGTTGCTTTGTGGCTTTGTGGTCTGTATGTAGAGAATTAGACATGGCAACTTATTTCACCAGAGAGGAACAGGGAGGGTGAAGGTTTTTGAGGTTTTTTAGGGCGTTTTCACACCTGAAAGTCCACACCAAAGTTCATGTTTTGATACATTTCACACATTCGGTAAGTTTTGGTTTGGTTTCACATTGCAATAATGCGAGCGCACTAAAGAACTTCACATGACATACTTGTGTCCCGTCGTCATCATCTATGTGGGCTGCATCTTGACATTGATTGGTTTGTAAACGGACGTGCGTCTGACGTCAGCGTGTTGTCAATTCGCCGGGTAACTCTGATAAGAATGAAAAAAAATTTTTTGACAAGAATGAATGTGCATACTGTAGCCACTATACTGTTATTATTACGGCATCACTCCCTACAGCACTGACTATACTCAAAGCTAGTTCAAATTCGCCAAATGAACATCCTCGTCGTGCGAACACTTAATCGACGCCGGCAGGAAAGGAGGAGAAGAGCCAGCAATCCTGTGGGAACATCCGGAACTTCCTGTAAATGGTCTGAAAGTCTGAACCATACAGAAAATGCGTTCACACTAGAAATGAACCAAACCTTTGTTCAGTTTGACCCGGACCAAGACTACCTCTTTGAGTCGGACCAGATGTCGTCGGTTTGGTCCAGATCGTGGTCCGAGGGAGGTTTCACACCTGTAATTTTGATTCGGATCAAACTGAAAAATCGGATAATCCGGACCAAACAAGGTGTGAAAAAAAAAGACGAGATCGAGACCAACTTGTGTTTTGAGTGTTTTGATTCTTTCCAAGGTTCTTTCAGCTCAGCTACACTCAAAAATATATATATTTTTTTAATTGTCTAGTCACCTTTGTATTAGAGATGCACAATATATCGGCCGATACATAATTTTATCGGCCGATACGTTCATTTTTAATATTATCGTTATCGGCCCGACAAGAAAATTGGGCCAATATATTAAAGCCGATAAATAATGTAATATTTCCTTCAGCTGAGACACTTCAGATGCGCACTGTTCAACATGATGCTTTTGAATGTCTTGAAATATGATTGGAATCACTAAAGTGCAACATGCACAGCACAAATCTGTCATATAAGCTACATAAAGTGATAATGAGAACATTATAATTGTGTGTTTGGGACGTGGCTTTTAATGATGAGACACTTGTTTTTGTAATCAGGCTCTCAAAAATAATATAAAAATATGGATTCAGATTTATCGGCAAATATATCGGTTATCAGCTTTCAAATATAAAGAATTATCGGTTATAGCCAAAATTTGTCATATCGGTGCATCCCTACTATAGATAGATAGATAGATAGATAGATAGATAGATAGATAGATAGATAGATAGATAGATAGATAGATAGATAGATAGATAGATAGATAGATAGATATTAGCGCTTTTCACTATACGGTTTGTTTCAAAGCAGCTTTACAGTGATAAACAGGAAAATAATGATCAGTGATGCAAACAGAATTCAGCTCTGCTGTAAAGCAAACTACAAAAAGACAATCGTGTCATTATTCAGCTAAAGTCAGTTCAGTGTTGATTCAGTTGAGTTCAATAATGAATGTCATTAATTAAGAGGAGTTCATTTTAACTATAAAACAGCTTGTGACTATTTCAGTCTTTCTTCTTTAAAATGTCATGTTTAATTACATGTTTCTTTGTAATGATTTGTGAAACTGTCTATATCAGCAGGGATCAATAGTCTTTATTCGTCATTCAAAAAGACCATTGCTTACTATTTTGAATATCAATCATGATCAATCATCAAAAAAAGGGGTCCGACTAATGCACCAAAAACTTGACGGCCGGCCAACCGTCGGCCTTTAAGAGTATTTGAGTTTTTTTGTAGTTCGTAAGCTGTCCAAGACTTTATTCAAGGCTTTAATAGCTTGTTCTGGGAACTTTCTAGTGATTCCTGGCAATAAAACGCCCTGTTTCTGGGGCCCTCTTGCGTCCACCCAACCCTAGTTTGTGTTCTCCAAGGGTTCTGACTGACTGTTTTTGGCCTTAACATGAGTTGGCTGACTTTAAGGGCCCAAAGTTCTCCAAAGAACCGGGTTTATCGCCACAGGGATCCTCCCTGCCTTCCTCACCACAGGCTATTCACTAGCACTGGAACACTGTGTGCTGTGTGTGATTCACCACATTATTTTTCGTGGGACCCCTTGTGTCATAAAATAGGGCGTCTGACAGAAAGCGGCAACTAAGTGATGGATACGAGCTTCTCGCTGAGGCTCACTTTGGTCGCGCTCGGCTAGACATCAGCTTCAGGTTATCTCTTTAACATCGGGGAATCAGACTTCCGTACAGCCTGGATCTCTCCAGCTCCTATTTTAGGGAAATGCACTATTTTGTATTCCTGTTATGGTTTTGAAAAATGCCAGTTATAAGAACAGTTTATATTTAATGAATCAAAAAATGGCAAGTAAAAAATGTATAAAAAAAAATATTTTCCTTACACTTTGAATACATGTGAGTGTACACAATACACATCTTAAATATTTGTCAAGGTAAAAAAAATTTTTTTATTAAACAAATATCATGAATTTATTGATTCATGGGGAATCACACCACATGACATTTTACAACCCGATTTAACCTTGCCTTGTCATAAAAAAGGGACATTATTTGATATTTTATGCAACTTATGATACCATTTGCTGTTTTATTTTTTTATGCATGGTGCTTTGACCTATGACTTTGATTTGGTTTGCAAACATTTCTAATTTTCAAACTTAAAAATGGTCAGTCAAGAAATTTTCCTAAAATTTTTACATTATTACAAATATTTCTATTTCAAATGAGTGAAATATTACTTTCTATTCATCAAAGTATCACGGTTTCTACAAAAATATGAACCAGCACAACAGTTTTCAACATTGATAATCATAAATGTTTCTGTTATGATGATGAGGAAGGAGAACCCAGGCGCAGACAAAGTACACTAAACACGATTTATTATAGGCAAAAAGGGGAAAATAAAGCCCACAATGGGGTAAAACAAGACAAGACTGAGGATACTAACTAGACTATAAACTTGACAGAAGTCTAGACACTAACTAACAGCAAATACACAAACAGGATCTTCACAGGACTCGTAACGAAGACAGGATACTCACAGGAACTATTTTGCAATGACTCACATGAAATAATAGCACAGGCAAGATTCACAGAGTAACATCACAGCAGTATTCACAATGAACCGACACAGGACAGAAAACACAAGGGGATTAAATAGGGAGAAACTAATGAGGGAAACAGGTGACGGCGATGATACAATAATGATAACAAGATGAGATAACAAGGGGGCAGGGTTACATGACGAGACAACGCAAGCACACAGCCAAACAAATGGCCATGTGCTTACACACAAAACATGGGCCTGTCATGATCCTGCCTCAAGACCAGGGAAAATCAGAGACAAGGCGGCAGAATCATGACAGAACCCCTCCCTTAAGGAGCGGCTTCCAGATGCTCCCCAAGGGAACACTAAACACGTGACATGACGGACTGAGACATGGACACAAACCAACAAAACATGACAAAAACCAACAACGGCAAACATGAATAAACAATAGCAGGGTTGGGGTGAAAAATCAAAAACAACAGACAAGGCAGAGGAGGTGGAGACAACACAGAGTTCATGGGGGAATGTCCAGGGTGGGTGGGTGGGACTGTGGTCTTGGGTGGACAGGACGATGGCTGAGGACGAGGGGTCCGGGCAGACTTGGATGGGGAAACACGAGGAACAGTCTTAGGGGAAACAGACCGGGGTGAAGTGGTGACAGGGGTGTCCGGGGAAACAAACAGAGGTCGGGTGACAGCTGGTACGGGGCTGGACACATTAGCTGGGACAGGGCTGGACACATTAGCTGGGACAGGGCTGGACACATTAGTTGGGACAGGGCTGGACACAGACATCCTCCAGTCTGCTGGGACAGGGCTGGACACATTAGTTGGGACAGGACTGGACACAGACATCCTCCAGTCTGCTGGGACAGGGCTGGACTCATTAGTTGGGACAGGACTGGACACATCTGCTGGGACAGGACTGGACACATCTGCTGGGACAGGACTGGACACATCTGCTGGGACAGGACTGGACACATCTGCTGGGACAGGACTGGACACAATAGTTGGGACAGGACTGGACACATCTGCTGGGACAGGGCTGGACACATTATTAGGAACAGTGCAAGCGGTGGCTGACTTAGGAACAGCGCTCTGGGTGGCTGGCCTCAGATCAACACTGGCTGCAGCTGACTCAGGAACCGGATCTCTTGCAGCTGTGGATTCCGGACTAGAGGACTTGACAGGACAGGCAGGGACATCAAGGATCTTGACAAGAGCGGTAAGATAGTCAGATACGGCTCGAGCAGCTAAGACGACAGGCATTGTCTTAGGGGTAGAAACAGCTTGAAGAATCTCTTTAGCTGCTAAGTCGGCCGCAACTCTCTCAGCAGATCCGGGAATAGCACCTGCAGCAGCGGGCTCCGGGACGGCGCCTGGGACAGCGCTTGCAGCAGTGGGCTCTGGGACGGCGCCTGGGACAACGCTTGCAGCAGTGGGCTCTGGAACAGCGCTTGGGACAGCGCTTGCAGTAGCGGGCTCTGGAACAGCGCTTGGGACAGCGCTTGCAGTAGCGGGCTCTGGAACAGCGCTTGCAGTAGCGGGCTCTGGAACAGCGCTTGCAGTAGCGCTTGCAGTAGCGGGCTCTGGAACAGCGCCTGGGACAGCTAGAGATGAAGAGCGAGAGGCTCCCTTTCTCCTCTTCTTTCTCTTTGAACGCGAAGCCGAATCTGTAGCTGGACTAGCGACCAGTTGGAGATGTTCAGCTGGAACCGCAACAGGAGCAGGGATGGCGTTCTCGGGCAGCGCTGACTCGGTCGAGGAAGACTCAGACGGGGAATCCCAGGAAACTCGTCTCCCTCGTTTACCATGGAGGACAATGGGAGCAGAAGGGGCCTCAGGAGAGGTGGAACCAGCCAGATCACCAAGGGCAACAACGCCCAGGACACGACCCTCTGGGATCACAGGTAGCGAGGCAGATGGTGGAGACCTCGAGGAAGAAGCCCTTATAGAACCCTCTCGATCACCTCCTCTACTGCGGCCTCCACGGATCCCGCGAAACACGACCAACCGAGTCCCTTCAAAAGATTGTCGCTTGAGCTGGGAGGACATACTGTCTGCTGGGTTCTTTCTTGGTCGGTTCATTCTGTTATGATGATGAGGAAGGAGAACCCAGGCGCAGACAAAGTACACTAAACACGATTTATTATAGGCAAAAAGGGGAAAATAAAGCCCACAATGGGGTAAAACAAGACAAGACTGAGGATACTAACTAGACTATAAACTTGACAGAAGTCTAGACACTAACTAACAGCAAATACACAAACAGGATCTTCACAGGACTCGTAACGAAGACAGGATACTCACAGGAACTATTTTGCAATGACTCACATGAAATAATAGCACAGGCAAGATTCACAGAGTAACATCACAGCAGTATTCACAATGAACCGACACAGGACAGAAAACACAAGGGGATTAAATAGGGAGAAACTAATGAGGGAAACAGGTGACGGCGATGATACAATAATGATAACAAGATGAGATAACAAGGGGGCAGGGTTACATGACGAGACAACGCAAGCACACAGCCAAACAAATGGCCATGTGCTTACACACAAAACATGGGCCTGTCATGATCCTGCCTCAAGACCAGGGAAAATCAGAGACAAGGCGGCAGAATCATAACAGTTTCTTGAGCATCAAATCATCATATTAGAGTGATTTCTGAAGGGTCATGTGACACTGAAGACTGGAGTAATGATGCTGAACATTCAGCTTTGATCACAGGAATAAATTACACTTTACAATATATTAAAATAAAACAGTTATATTCATTTTGTAATATTATTTCCCAATATTACTATTTCTACTGATCTACATTGAATCAAGTAAATGCAGCCTTCGTGAGCAGAAGAGACTTATTATAAAAACATAAAAAATATGTTACCAACCCCAGACTTTATGAATTGTTTATGAATTGCATTTTTAATGTATTTTGAATAAATTAATAGGCACATTTGATATGAACCTTCTAGCCTTCCTGCTCATCCCTGCTTTTAATCTATAGCTGTGTATATGCATATTTTTGCATATGCATATATATATATATATATATATATATATATATAAAAATAAAAAAATATATATATATATATTTTTTATTGCATGTCAAACATTTTTTTAATGGTTTTAGTTCGCTATAATAACCCTGGTATAATATTGAATCAAAACAATAAATGTGTGATGTGAAAGAGAAAGGGTTGGAGATGTTGAGCTCCTTTATCTCTCTTTCCTTCTCCATCTCCTCGCTGCTCAGCAGAAATATGATTGACAGGTGGGCGGGGCTTGTGATGTGCTGTACATGATTCCTCTGGTGTAATTAGGAGGCATGGAGTAACGGAGAGAGAGAGATAGAGCGAGCGCTGAAGGGGTTTCGACAGCTTAGTTCAGCCTAGCAGAGAGAAAGGCCTCAGGACATCACGCTATTAAACGCTGGGGACGTATTGACACTGTCTTTGACTTTTACAGGCCTTGACAAGCTTAAGACCTTACACAAACAGCCTGGAATGTCTCTTGATTGATCAAAATTCAATTTATGCTGTATTTTATGAATTATGGAAACCAGTTGCACGCTTGTTTGTTTTATTTGCCCCACTGATTACTCGCTTGTTTGTGTGTTTACATGTGATTGCCTCTGCAGATCGCACAGGTTCTGCTTTAATCACAGCACTGGGCAGGAAAGAGCTCACACTAGAGGGTGCCATTGCTCTACATGCTTTATTATTTTTAACTTTTACTGCTCCACATCCTTGTGTAGATTGGTGCAACATGCAGGTATGACCTCAGCTGTGACATGTCTGCTATTTCCGAATGTTCTCATCAATAGGACAACCATAGTACACAGTCAACACTGAACTGAACGGATGTTGTGACGTTAGCTTGCAGGCTCAAGAAAAAATCCTGTTCACTGAGTTGAATGCGATATCCTTATGGAAACGTATAGTCTTATAGAAATTTCAAGTATGTGAGCCTAATATATAACTTATTTGAACCGCTCATGCGTATATCCATCATGAAAACAAGAAAGCTTGCAGAACAGAGGCTTTTTGAATCTTGAAAGCCCTTGAAAGAGGAGAATGAACATTGCTTATAACATTTCCTTTTGCGTTTTTGCGTTCACATAATGCATTTCAAACGACACGAGGGAGAATAAATGATGGCAGAATTTTTTACGGATCGATATCATATCAGTTGTTGATATTAGAGTTTTTATTTATTTTATGATATCAGGTAATATTGGATATTTAATTGTGCATGCTAACTTTTCTTTTCATTTTACGTTTTTACATTTACCTTTGCCGCCATCTAATGCTCACTTAATAGCCTATCAATAACTCAATAATTGTAATTTTTCACAATATTAATGTTTTTATTGTATTTTTTGATTAAATTAATGCAGCCTTGGTGTATCTTACACTTCTTAAAAAAAAAAAAAAAAACTCCAAATATTATTTTTATTTATTTTTTATTTGTATTGCATTTTATTTTTAATTTATTTGGACTAAATAATATAGAATTTTCCTGTGGCCTAAAATAAAATGAAAATAATATTGATATTGGTCAGAAATGTAATACTGTTGCATTCCTTGAATGTTTTGATTCTGGGTGAATCTTTAATTTGCATGCGTTTGGAGTGCAGAAGTGGGTCTGTCGCAGAGACCTGACAAGCTGTCACTGTCTGAATCTATCTCTCAAGTCTGTGGCACAGGAGCCTTGTGTCAGAAAACAGGGGGAAAGAAATGAAGAACAGGACCAAGAGATGAAGACAGATCAAGAGTGAGACGGAGACTCTCATTAGCACTCCAGGAGCCGGACACATATATTTATTTATTTATCCTGGACATCTGTGGGAAAAAGAGCAACTAGTGCCATCATTACTCATTTGCTAATAATCCTTAGCTATTTATCACCAATTATCATTTAAAATGTTTTATTTTATTGAGGAAAAACAAGTTAATTTTGCACATTCTGAACATTTTATTCAGCCTATAAATGTTTTATTAATAATCATTACTCATTTGCTATTAATCCTTAGCTATTTATCACCAATTATCATTTAAAATGTTCTATTTATTGAGGAAAAACAAGTTAATTTTGCACATTTTGAACATTTTATTCAGCCTATAAATGTTTTATTAATAATCATTACTCATTTGCTAATAATCCTTAGCTATTTATCACCAATTATCATTTAAAATGTTTTATTTTATTGAGGAAAAACAAGTTAATTTTGCACATTCTGAACATTTTATTCAGCCTATAAATGTTTTATTAATATTACTCATTTGCTATTAATCCTTAGCTATTTATCACCAATTATCATTTAAAATGTTCTATTTATTGAGGAAAAACAAGTTAATTTTGCACATTTTGAACATTTTATTCAGCCTATAAATGTTTTATTAATAATCATTACTCATTTGCTAATAATCCTTAGCTATTTATCACCAATTATCATTTAAAATGTTCTATTTTATTGAGGAAAAACATGTTCAGTTTGCACATTTTGCACATTTTATTCAGCCTATAAATGTTTTATTAATAAACTTTGTTAATTTGTTGATGATTATTGAATATTTATCACAAATTATCATTCAGAATGTTCCGTTTAAAATAAAACAGGTTAATTTTGCACATTTTTAACATATTATTCAGCTGATAAGTGTTTAATTAATAATCATTATTTATTTGCTAATAATAATTGATTATTTATTGCTAATTATTATTCAAAATGTTTGTTTTATTGAGAAAAAGACAGATTCATTTTTAACATTTTATTCAGCCAATAAATGTTTTATTAATAATCATTATTCATTTCCTAATAACTAATTATCAATCAAAATGTTCTAAAAAAGAAAAGAAAAGAAAAAACAGGTTAATTTTGCACATTTTAACATTTTATTCAGCCAATAAATCTTGTATTAATCTTAATTCATTTGTTTATAATCATTGAAAATTGATCACTAATTATCTTTGAAAATATTTAACTTCATTGAGGAAAAAACAGATTCATTTTACACATTTTTAACATTTTATTCAGCCAATAAATGTTTTATTAATAATCATTATTCATTTCCTAATAACTAATTATCAATCAAAATGTTCTACTACAAAAAAAAGAGGAAAAACAGATTCATTTTGCACATTTTTAACATTTTATTCAGCCAATAAATATTGTATTAATCTTAATTCATTTGTTTATAATAATGAAGATTTATCACTAAATATCATTAAAAAAAAATTGTATTTTATCGAGGAAAAAATTGTTTCTTGATCTCCAGATTTTGGCATAATGATGCTTTTCATCGGTTTCTAAAATAAAAGTCCTTTCTGCATTCACATCTATCCCAGAATGCCTCTGGTCCCCGTCCCAAATGCCGCTCTTGATGTGTGTTTGTGGCCATGGGGTGTCCCGTTTGACATTTTAAGGTGCTCACGAATGCCACGATGTGCCCTTTTACACTGGACGATTACCCAGCAGGCCATGCTTCAAACAAAGTGTAAACTGGGGTGCCATTTGGGACGGGGCCTATGTGAGCTCTTGAGCCGATTAACACAACGCAGGCCTGTTTTAAATATATATATATGTATCCGCCTTTGAGACATTAGAAACAGTCACATGGTGAGCTGTCAGCTGACTCACGCTGGGTCTGTTCTCTTTCTTCGTTGAGTCATTTCGTTTGAGGTCGTGTTATGGTTACTTTTAAATGACCACAGTTGTAGATGATATAGGAGAAATATAAAACATGTGAAAGAAAGGATTGAAAAGTACATTGGGTTTCCTTTTTGGTTAATTTGGATACAAAATGCATGACTAAAAATGCGATTTTTCAGAAGTGAATCACTATAATAGGGCTTTTCTGTTGGATTGCTAACATGTTTCGAGTGTGTTGAGTGATTGCTTGCCCACGCTAACGTTGAGACTATTATATTCTTGTCTATTTTTTTTCTGTTTGTGAGTTTGCTAGGTGAAAATTGTACGTTTGGTTGCTTGGAGAAAAGCACATTTCTCCACAACAAGCCGCAACGATTCAAGTTCGAGCAAAAGCCACTCCGCTCGCAGTTCTGACCTTTGGGTGAAGGAGGGTGACGCTGATGTTGTGCTGTTTAATTTCACTCTTCTCTGTTTTTAGTAGCGCTCACTTTAACATTAGCGTTCAGAGACGGAGGCGTCTACAGCATCTGCTTGTTTTTCTGTTTCTAAACCACAACATTTGAAGTGTCCACAGAAGAAGTCAGAAAGTTAAGGAGGTCTCGGATCGTGCAAAAAAGAAAAATCCGGTGGGTTTGGCCTCGTTTTATATATATATTTTTTTAGAGTGTTGTTTTTTTCCGTATGAAAATCCATTTAATTACAGGATGCCATCAGCTAGACTCTCATTATCTTGTTTTTTGTGTTGTTGTTTCAAGTGTTTTAGGGGGTTTGGGTTTGTGCATTTTACGTCGTTTTTTTATTCTCATGCAACTCATTTGTCCTTGCAGAATCTGGTTTGGCCGAGCGCTGGAATGCACGCTGCGTTTTGAAGTATCCAGCCGTTTGTTTGGGTCCCTCTTCTCACACACATTTCCTCTCAGAGATGTGCTCGCCCCAAAGGATCAACCATTTGATTACTTTAATTCTTTCTGTTGCCTTCCGTCC
Source organism: Scardinius erythrophthalmus (assembly GCF_964197995.2). Lineage (NCBI taxonomy): Eukaryota > Metazoa > Chordata > Actinopteri > Cypriniformes > Leuciscidae > Scardinius > Scardinius erythrophthalmus. Next base: position 43,511,100 of record NC_138230.1, on the reverse strand, counting down.
TACGGCTAGTCTTCGTATCGCAGATGTTTTCTCACGAGAGAGAGGAGCGCTTCTTATTGAATGCGTCTTACGAGACTCTCGGGCTCTTGTAATAAAACGAAGACCCTTGTTGTGCTCGTCCTTGACGTTAATAATCATGCTATCTCCCTTTTGCATTCGGGATGAAACCGAATGGCCTTTGGATTGTCAGAGGGAGTGTTTCAGGACTCTTGGCACACGAGATGGAAAGTGTTGTCCGGCTCAGCCGAGGAGTGACTGTGTCTGTGTTTGTACAGTTATCGCTATCTGGAGTCGTTGGCTGTCTTTGGCTGGAAGTTTCCAGGGTTGACGGGAATCCCAGCGCTCCATAAATGCACAAATGCACATTTATGTTGTACTTATCAACATTTTTATCATGTCTTCTTAGACCTGCACCACATGCCCTTTACGAGAGTGTTTCAAGACTTGTCAATAGCTTAATTTTACTAACATTAAAGCACATGCTCTTTTACACACACATACGTTGTATACGGTGCATGCATGACTTTACACTTTTGTTTGGGAGAAATAGTACAAAGTTTATTATCAGTTCACTAAGAAGTTTTTCATGCATTTGCTAGAACAGAAAAATATGCGTTTTCACATGTTTCTGAAGCACAGAACTTGAGCGGGCTGATATTTAATCATTTGTGGATTTAAATAAGATTACCTTTGTTTGTCCTTACTTATCCTAACGTAATCTTAAAATCCTTCTGAATATGAAGACATCCAAATATTAATGTGTTAAATTGTGAATATGGATTTTAAAAGAATAGTTTAAGAGGATATCGACAGAGCTTTTTTCCAATATTTACCATGGTCTGGCACCGAAGCTAAAATTCACTTAATTTATTTAATTTCTGAAATTCATTTCTGACAATATTTATACTTATATAGAATAGAATGTTTTTTATTGTAATTTTGTTTCTCAGATAAACTTGTCTTTAAGCATGCTTAATGACAATATTAATAATGTCATTATCAGTAGTTATTACAGTAATTTAATAATGATATATATAATTTAAATAATTATTAATTACATATATATATATATATATATAATTTAAATGTATATATATAATTTAAATAATTATTAATTACACATATATATAATTTAAATATATAATTTAAATAATTATTATATATATATATAATTTAAATAATTATTAATTACATATATATTATTTAAATATATATATATATAATTTAAATAATTATTAATTACACACATATATATATATAATTAAAATATATATATAATTTAAATAATTATTAATTATATATATATATAATTTAAATAATTATTAATTACATATATATATTATTTAAATATATATATGATTTAAATAATTATTAATTACATATATATAATTTAAATATATATATATATAATTTAAATAATTATTAATTACATATATATATATAACGAATATATATATATATATAATTAATTTTAGTTATATGTATATTTATATAATTATACAATAATTCATTTTAATTATTGGTTATTATTATTATTATTATTATTATTATTATTATTATTATTATCTCGTTTTACTTGGAAACAAAGATATCAATTAAGAATAATATTAGAATTTTTTGCACTGCAATAACCATAAACTTGTCTTTGCATTCTTTTTTTTAGTGATGCATTCATAATTAAGTATTCTTATTTATTCTTTATTTTAATGTTCTAGTATTTTTTTTTTTTTGCATAATGATTTTCATATTCACAGCAATTGCATATTGGGGCAAAATATCCTAATCTTCTATTAGACAATATTGTTATTCACAGCTAAAAACCCACATTGGTGGAATATCGTTCCCCAGACCGGGGCGAATCCCGACCCTTAACGGCTCGATAACTGACAGTGAACCGTGATTTCATCCGTGAGAGTTTCCTCTCAGGGTCTGCATGTTCTTCATCCTCAGAATGATACTCAAGCCTTCTCTCACCCGTATGTTTGCTGTGTCTTCTCCTGTAGTTCAGTATCAGATGGAGATGATGAGGAGCTTGCGTCACGTGAACATCGATCATCTTCACGTGGGTTGGTACCAGTCCACCTTCTACGGGTCTTTCGTGAGCCGGGCTCTCCTGGACTCTCAGTTCAGTTACCAGCACGCCATCGAGGAGTCCGTCGTGCTCATATACGGTACGCCTCTCCTCTGTCACTCAGCATGCGCTCATACTCTACAACCAGTTCCCAATTTATCAAATAATTTTTTTTTATTTTTTTTTTTTTTGCAAGGGCAACATTGATCAAAAGTGACAGTAAAGAATTTTGTTTTGTTGCAAAAAAATTGTATTTCAAATTAATGCTGTTCTTTTGAACCTTCTATTTATCAAAGAATCCTGGGGGAAAAATGGTCCACAAAAATATGAAGCATTTATTAACATTGATAATAATCAGAAATGTTTCTTGAGCATCAAATCATCATATTAGAATGATTTCTGAAGGATCATGTGACACTGAAGACTGGAGTAATGATGCTGGAAGATATTTCACAATATATCACAATATATTTTTTTATCAAATAAATGTGTGTGTTTATATATATATATATATATATATACATACATACAAAACATATATCAGAATAAAACTAAAACATTTTCTGAAAATGCTGGAGATGTTTTAACCATTTAAAGTCAATTTGGACCATCCATCCATCATTCTGTCTATCGTTCTATCTATCTATACATGTTCTATCTATTTTTCTATCTATCTTTCTATCTAACACACACACACACACACACACACACACACACACACACACACACACACACACACACACACACACTTCTTTCCTACTGCACTGCCTCTCTCTCTCTCTTTCTCTCTCCCTCTCTCTCTCCCTCCCTCTCTCCCTCTCTCTCTCTCTCTCTCTCTCTCTCTCTCTCTCCCTCTCCCTCTCTCTCTCTCTCTCTCTCTCTCTCTCTCCCTCTCTCTCTCCCTCTCTCTCTGTGGACCGCGTTCCTCTTGTGTAAACAGAGGCTGGTGTGTGTATCAGCCTCGTCTAGACAGGGTTTCCTCCCCGTGTTTATTTAGCCTGCTATCGCAGAGCTGATGTGTGTCTTCAGGAGTGGATTCAGGACCCGGACACCCGGATCCTCCGGCACAGACCACACCAATCCCAGGAACCGTCAGACCAGCTGCTTTTACAATTCAATTCATGTCCTTTAATTGTCATTGCATCTATTATACAATGAAATAAATGATCAAACCTTACGGTGCATCCACACATGACAAACAACAATAATTAAGACTACATAAATTTAACACACTACAATACAGAAACTTGGCAGTTTCATGTAAAGATATCGCACATTGTTCTCACAAAGTGACCCTAACTGTAATTTACATGTATGCATTTGGCAGACTCTTTTTACCCACATTTTTCATTCTTATCAGTTCTTGCTTCTTCCCTAGGAATCGAACCCTGAGCTTGACGTTGCAAGCGCTGACAGGAAAGCTGTGATTATTCTGTGACTATTCAAGGTGTAATCAAAAGTTCAGATCCGTTTCCCTCAAACTCACACAAACAAAACTTGCATTCGCCCTCCTCACTGAAACCATCTCAGATTACACTCGGATTGAAAGGAGACGTAAACACAGAACTTTAACTGTTCTCCGCAGCGCTCGTGGTCGTGGTCCACGCTGTCTGTAAGTTTCCTCAGACTTCGCCAGATGTGGATCCCGATCAGAGTGTTTGTTCAGCTCCTCCTCGTGGTTTCAGGCCGGCGCTCCTCACTAAAAATATATCAGACACCTCTCAGCTGCCAGAAACCCCACCCGGCCCCGAGAGCGAGGGCACCAACAATGAGAGCATTCAGAGAGCCGGCGTTCATGTGTTCTTCAGGCTCTCTGACACAAGTGGGTGGATTAAAAAGAAAAAAACAGAAGCTAAATACAAATGGACATTTAGTGGGGTTGAGGCCACTAGTGAAATGTTTTTTTTTTTTATATATATATATATATATATATATTGGGGTTATTTCTGATTTATTACTGAAGGTTTCATCACAAATTAAGTCATTCACTGTCATTCATAATTCAATTCCATTTCTTATTCTTATATGTGACCCTGGACCACAAAACCAGTCACATGGGTCAATGTTTTGAAATTGAGATAAGCTTTCCATTGATGTATTTGTTAGGATAGGACAATATTTGGTCGAGATATTATTAGAGAATCTGGAATCTGAGGGTGCAAAAAATCGAAACATTGAGAAAATCTCCTTTAAAGTTGTGCATTTATGTTGGCGATTGTCCTGCATTCACTCACAGAAATACATGTTTTATATATTTACGGTAGGAAATTTACAATATATCTTCATGGAACATGATCTTTACTGAATATCCTAATGATTTTTGGTATAAAAGAAAAATCGATAATTTTGACCCATACAATGTATTGTTGGCTATTGCCACAGATAAACCAGTGCGACTTGAGACTGGTGACGTGATCCAGGGTCATATATTCATTTTCATTTATTATTATTAATTAGTGCTGGGCATCAATCAATCACGATTAATCACATCCAAAATAAAAGTTTGTGTTTACATAATATATGTGTGTGTACTCTGTATAATTATTTTGTATATATAAATACACACACATACATGTATATATTTAAGAAATGTTTGCATGTGTTATATATATATATATATATATATATATATATATATATATATATATATATATATATATATATACATACACAATTTATATATATATATAATTTGTTATATATAAATATTTCATATATATATAAAAAAAAATCTTGAATGTATTTAATTTGAATTAGCTTTATTTAACTGGGAGAGAAGACTCTCTTAAGAGATTAAAATCTGTTTTACTGTAGTGTCCTGGCCAAGATAGGCAGCCAAGTTTGCATATATATTTACATCAATTATACATCAAAGTTACGACATTAAAAAAACAAACAAACAAACAAAAAACATACATGCATGTGTGCGTATTTATAAATACAAAATAACGATACAGTGCACACACACTTTTATTTTGTAAACACAAACTTTTATTTTGGATGCGATTAATCGCGATTAGTCGTTGCATAGCACTATTATTAATATTATACAATATGAAATTGAGAAAACATGCTGAAAGTGTTTATTGAAAGAACCAAACACGTTAATTAAAGGACATTACTGAAAATGCTTCTGTTTATTAATGTTTGTCTATTTATTTCATTTCATTTCAAATGATATGTAAGGAATTCTTAGACATAGTTTTTAGGAAATATTATGGCTTTATGCTTTATTTCATGTTAGTAATGGGTCGATGTTGAAGTAATCAAACACGTTAATTAGAGGAAGTCGTTCAAAAGTCCACTAGTGAACCATTCTGTTTGTGCCCTTTCTAAACGAACATTTATTTAGTTATTTAGTTAGTTAGTGGAAATAAACAAACCTGTTAATTAGAGGGAGTGTCCACATATGATGGGATTTGTGGGAATGACAGTGAAGCGATGCTAGGTCACATGATAATGACAACATGGAGTATATATACGTCTGGATTAAATTCATACTACATACATTCATATTATACTTTTTAGCAGTCGTGAAGTAATTACTTATTCGAAATAAGCACGTACTCGAGAGAATATGACACTCAGATTTACTTCAGATCCATTCTCATTATGCTCTTCTGCGTTGTGTAATCTGTTATTGCAGAAATATTGTGTATGGCGCTCAGAAGTGGAGCATTAATACATCCTCAAACCTGATATTGATTCATTCCTCATTCCTCATTCCTCACCTTTTCAACAGGTTCTTGAAGAAGACCAGCTCTGTGTGTCTGACAGATCTTGAGATCTCCTTGAGTTCGCTTTAGTTCTTGTGCAATTGTTAAGGACGTTTCAAGACCGTGTGAAAAGACAGACAATGTCTAAATGCATTTCATATCAGAACGGAATCGCTCTATAAATCCTGTCTTTGTATAGCAGATAACAGGTAGAGCTGACTGCCAATCTTTTGCCCATCTTCTATATTAATAAAGCCTTTTTTGACTCAAAATGTCAGGCTTCTGCCAGTGGATTAAGTCTCCTGGTAGATTAACATCTCCTGCATCTGTTCAAACTTTAAATCTTCAGTTTGACCTTTCATGCGGTTGTTTAACAGCCTTTATTGCTATTAGTTTTTTTGGTCTTGCCAGAGATGTGTATTGTATCTGAAGCTTAGACAAGCACCCTGTGACACCCTGTGTTCAGAAAAGTCTTCCATGTTTTGTGTCTGGTTCTCTTCCTCTGTAGATCCTCTGAAGACGGCCCAGGGTTCGTTGTGTCTGAAAGCGTACAGGTTAACCCCCAAACTCATGGAGATCTGTAAAGAGAAGGACTTCTCAGCAGAAGGGTAAGCCTGAAGTTAATGCAGGTGGACTAATATATCAAAAGTAGAAATTTATTTTAGGAAAATCAACATATATTAATTATATTATATTATATTATATTATATTATATTATATTATATTATATTATATTATATTATATTATATTATATTATATTATATTATATTATGTAATGTTATATTATATTATATCCAAAATGTTTTATATTATTATATTTTATTTTTAGTTTATTATATTATGTTATGTTTTATTTATTATATAATATTTTTGGTTATGTTTTATTATATATTCTTCCTAAATTTATTTCTAAATGTGTTGTAGTTTTTCTTTTGTTAAAGATACATATATATATATTTATTTATTTATTTATTGGGGTTGCCCAATTTCAAAATTGATTATTATATTATATTATATTATATTATATTATATTATATTATATTATATTATATTATATTATATTATATTATATTATATTATATTATATTAGTTTATATTAGTTTATATTATATTAGTTTATATTAGTTTATATTATATTATATTAGTTTATATTATATTATAATAGTTTATATTATATTAGTTTATTTGTTATTATATATTCTTCATAAATTTTATTCTAAATGTGTTATAGTTTTTCTTTTATTTGTTATAAGATGTCATTCATATATATATGTATATATATATTTGTTATAAGATGTCATTCATATATATATATATATATATATATATATATATATATATATATATATATATATATATATATATATATATATATATATATATTGTATTGGGCCCTGCCTAGTTTCAAAATTTATATAATATATTTTGTTGTATTATATTATATAGTACGTTGTATTATATTTTAATATTATATAATCTTCATACATTTATTTATAAATATGTCATATAGCTTTTATTTTATTTGTTAAAGCTATTATATATTGTTGCCGACAAAACCTAGAATATTTGGTATTGGGGGATTATGGATTGGCTGAGAATCTGGATAAAGGGTAGATTGGTCAGAAACGCCTGACACACACACACACACACACACACACACACACACACACACACACACACACACACACACACACACACTCGCATTGCTTTGTTGACTTCATCCTCCTTTCAGAAAGTGCCTTTGAAATCAGTCGACTAATCAGCCTCGAGAGCTCGTCTAATGGAGCGATTAGTGATGGAGAAGAGTTGAAATCATCCACTCATTTAATTAGAGTGATCAGTTCATTACAGGAGTCCCGACCACAAGCAGACCCTAATGAGCGACAGAAAACAAGCTAGCGATGTGAGTTTTTGTCTTTATACCCAAAGAGCAACAGGATTTTGATTTGATTTATTAGACTAAATAATAGTGAAAAATTAACGCATTTGTCAAGGATAACACAAAGTTTAAACAAAACTTATTTCCATTGTGGATGTAAAGCACAACTTCACTCCTAGAGACATAACATACTGTTATACTTACAACACTACAATAAGAACACACATTTCCAAAATATACATCACAATTAAACATCCACCCAAAAACATTCATACAAATGAATCACTAAAACAACTTATCTAATAGCCAACTTTTAACTTTCATACTAAAACCAAACAAATTTGACATACTCTTTACATCTAGAGGCAACTCTATCCATTCATGGGCACAAGTATTCAAAAGACCTTCGACTGTACATTGTTTTGAAACGACATAATGTAATATCCATTAGACTTTGCTTAGTATTATAACAGAGTTTCTCACTTTCCCTAGAAAAATACACGAAGAGTTCAGATGCAAAAGCCTCTTACGTGCCATCTGAAATTTTCTTCTAGAATGATCATTTTTATCAAGCTCGTATATTTAAGTTCAATAATTTCACTTAAATGGCAATGCAAATGACCTATTAATTGTCATTTAAGTGAAATTACTGTACTTAAATATACAAGCTTTATAAAAATGATCATTCTAGAAGAAAATTTCAGATGGCACTTAGAGGCTTTTGCATCTGAACTCTTAAATATGAAGGAGCTCTTTTATTAATTATCTTGTGTACCATCTTTAATTTAAAGTGCACAACTCTGCTTTCTATATAGGTAACCAGTTAAGATGTCTAAAATGGGAGGCATTAACATGTGTAAAACTATTAAAACCTAAAACCAACCGTATCAGTTTATTTTGAGATCTCTGTAACTTAACCAGCCATAAACGAGACAAATCGGACATCCAAGAAATGCATGCTGTTGCAAGTATTTTTTTATTTTGCCTATCCAAAAAACGAACACATCTGGCGTCCTAGCATTAACCTTCCCTAACATTTTCATAGCCATACTTGTACCACTTAAATCATTCTCCCACAGGACATTTTGTCCCACTTTGAAATCTCATTGGCCATAACCTGGTCCTTCTGATTCTGACTCTATTATGTCAAATCGCACAGCCGTTTCACTTTCAATACGGACTGACAATAACACTGGATACTTGACGTATTGTGCGTAGTAAGTGTGTGACAGCAAACAAAAAAATTTACCTTGATTTTTAGTTTTAATTTTTGGTTCTTTTTTTTATACTGCAAGAGAAAAAACAATCCTTTTTTAACATCAAACAGTCGTTTAGTTAACAAAATATGTCTGTCTTTAAAAAAAAATCTACTAATATTGCTTCTACACACTGCAGATTATAATATGGCCCCCAGAATATTTAGTTTGTATGCATATCTGAACATGCAATGTATCAAAAGAAAGAATAGAGCCTCTGCTTTTAAACCAAAACTTCATGCATTCTTTTTTATCAACACTTGAATGGGGATAAGTTTCATAAAAAAGCAACAATTTGAGCAAAATGCTGAGAAAATTGAGTTATTTCAAAGACTAATGTGCAAAAGCAATGCTTTTATCGCTTGTTTCTGCTCCTTTTTTCCCTGTGTTTTGATCCGGAGAGTCTGTGCTCTTTCAGAAGATGCGTAATAGCGCCACCTACCGTATAACAGTGAAAACACGGAAAGCTGATTAAGTCACTGGCGGGGAAAGAGTTAATATAAATAGACTGTAAAAAAAAGATGGACGACACCAAGATCAAGGTCCTGCCCTCACTCACACACACACACGCTCCCGCAGAAACGCAGAACAACTCATTTTGTCGGTGCGAAATAAACAGTTATGGACATGTGGAAATTAAAGCTCCAGTCTCCTCCCGAAAATCCCCCCAAAAAGTCCGTTGGTGCCTCACTGACTTCGTTTAGATTACCTGTCAATCACAGCTGTCAATCATGACGTCACATTCCCGTTTTTATAGCATCAGATAACTAACCAAGACCAAACTTATTTCAAAAGACGAACTCTTAAACTTACATCAGCGTGATAAAAACTACATAACATGACAGAAAACATCTTTGGAAAAAAGTGTAATTTGATTGTTTAGTTTCCATCGTGTTCATTAGACCTCATGGAGAGGGCGGGGTTTATGAGTTATGAGCTGTAGATGTGTGTGCAACATCAAATATATCCATATTGTCCATTCTAGAGGAGAAACTCTGAGTTACGCTCCACACGTGCAGCGGTTAAAAAACACTGTGTTCGTTTGGAACATTTGCATCCCGAACCAAAAGACCCGTATGTACGGTGTTACCAAAAACGTGATGTCGAATCTTGGCTTCCAGATTCTGATGCTTGTCCATGTCGATCTGTTGTGTGTGTGTGTGTGTGTGTGTCCAGGCTGAAGAAAGCTAGCGTGGGGTTCGAGAAGATGTTCGAGGAGGTGCCGATTGTCATCAAGAACTCTCATCTCATCAGCGTTCTCCTGTGGGAACTGGAGGACAAATCCACTGCATCTGATAAACATGAGCTCCTCAACCTCTCCAGCAGGTCTGAACACACACACACACACACACACACACACACACACACTGCAGCTGATAAACACGAGCTCCTCAACCTCTCCAGCAGGTCTGAACACACACACACACACACACACACACACACACACACACACACACACACACACACACACACACACACACACACACACACACTGCAGCTGATAAACACGAGCTCCTCAACCTCTCCAGCAGGTCTGAACATACACACACACACACACACACACACACACACACACACACACACACACACACACTGCAGCTGATAAACACGAGCTCCTCAACCTCTCCAGCAGGTCTGAACACACACACACACACACACACACACACACACACACACACACACACACACACACACACACACACACACACACACACACACACACACACACACACACACTGCAGCTGATAAACACGAGCTCCTCAACCTCTCCAGCAGGTCTGAACATACACACACACACACACACACACACACACACACACACTGCAGCTGATAAACACGAGCTCCTCAACCTCCCCAGCAGGTCTGAACACACACACACACACACACACACACACACACACACACACACACACACACTGCAGCTGATAAACACGAGCTCCTCAACCTCTCCAGCAGGTCTGAACACACACACACACACACACACACACACACACACACACACACACACACACACACACACACACACATTAATCTAAGCCCAGTATCAGTTCCACATGTGTAAATGTGAGATGATTCTCGCTCTCATCATCAGTAACTCTTCTCTGATGAGCTGATCAGAGGTCAGTGTCGTCCAGCGGATGTTCACTCCAGACCGTCTAAATAAAAGGCTTTTGTGAATCTGTGCGAGGCTCTTTACCTCTTGAACATTCAGATGTGACAGTTCACAAGCAGCTTTACTCTTGACTCTGACAGAAGCCAGACATCTCGTACCTTTATCTGACACAGCAAATGTGGAGATGAATTTAAAGACACGATTTCCAGGGAGGGTTTTACTGAGCGCTGAACTCATCTCTTTATATGAGCCATCGCCACTGCCACCGAAACATCACGTCTGCAGCTCAGCTCTGCCTTCAGCAATCACAGATCCAACATCCGCACATCCGCTTAGTTTTAGCAATGCTCCTGAGTTTAGGAATAATCCACAGGTCTCAGTTCGTGTCTGTGAGGACTTTTGTGATAGATATCCGCAATAAAATAGAATTTCAGAAGTTTAATTTTACATTTTTTTGTGTGTGTGTATGTACATTACCATTCTAATAGTTTGGGGGTCAGTAAGATGTATATATATATATTTATTTATTTATTTATTTTAAATAAATTCGTAATTTTCTTTTCATCAAATAATCCACAGACATATGAAGCAGCACGACTGTTTTCAACACTGATAATAATCATAAATGTTTCTTGAGCATCAAATCATCATATTAGAATGATTTCTGAAGGATCATGTGACACTGAAGACTGGAGTAATGATGCTGAAAATATATTAAAAATGGAATATATTAAAATCACAGTAAACCAATGGTGACATCCAACCAGTGCTATACATATGAATATGTATAACCAATGTGTATAACCAATACATACTATTATAGTTTTTATTAATATTTGAATGTTTTTATTTGTACTTTTTCCATTTTCATTTTTTAAAAATATTTCTATATAGTTTTATTAATTCTTAGTTATTTTAGTGCATCAAGTTAAACTAAATGAAAATGATAAATAGCAAGTAGCTGAAATAAAATAAGTTTATTCTTTATATTTTATTTTATTTCAGTTAACTTTAATTTAACTTCATGCAACAAAAATGTTTTTATTTTTATAGTTTTAGTTGACTCTAATATCAAATGCATCAAATGAGTGGCTCTTGTTCAGTTGTGTGGCATCCCTTTTAATTATATATATTGACATTTACAATAAATATAAATAATGATTGTACAAACTTGACCCTGAAAGCGATGTTTGGTGTCTCGTTTTAACCGTTCTGGAAGTGTTTGAAGACCCTGCTCTTCTGCCTCTTGGTGTTTTATGGGTTTGATGATGTTTGGTTTGAGGATTCTGGAGTAAATAGATAAGCCCTGATTTACATAGATCATAATAAAGTTGATTCAGCATGAGCACGAGGTCAGTCGCTAAAACAGGCACACTGAAAAAAACAAGTAAAACTAAGTAAACAACTACGTTTTTGCACAAATATTTTTTATGTAAATTTCACACGCATATTTTTTTTCATTTCTCATATGGAATTAAGTAACCTCTACTTAACTAAGTTAAGTGAAAGTAACAGAAAATAGGCAAGGCAAGTTTATTTCTATAGCACATTTCATACACTATGGCAATTCAAAGTGCTTAACAAAGAAAGGAATACAAATAATCAAAATAAAAGCAAGGAAAATTCAAACAGTTATTCAAAATGCTTTACATGGAAAGGAATTATAATAATCGCACTATAGCAATTCATAGAGCTTTGCATAGAAAATAGACACAAAATAAAAGCAGGGGAAATTAAAACAGTTATAAAAGGAATTAAAATAGAAAAATGATACAGTTATAAAATGAATTAGAGTAAAATGAATTAAAATAGTAAATAAACCTCTCATCTGGCAAAACATTGACTGTCAAAATAAGTAATTTTAACTTGTCTAGGTTGAGTAACATCTATTTAGCTGAAGATTCCTTTCCAATTCATTTCACTCAAACAATATAACATTGAATTAAACCACACTTTTTAAGTATATGCAGAAACATCTGAGTAATTAATACAATAGATATTGTGTGAGAAACCATATCTACATATCAAGAGTTACACATCACATGAACACAGAGACCTCAATACTTGGTACACAATACACACTGACGGTAACATTTGATGGATCGTTGTTGTGTGTGAATGTGTCATTTTGAGTAGAAAATGAACTCCAAATGTCACAAAAATGGCAAGTTATTAATCCTAACAACAAAAGCAATGATAAAACAGTGTAAATACAGCTGGGAAAAAGTGGAAAATCAACCTCATTAATCATTCAAGGCCCAGTGCATGATGGGAACACCAGTATCAGAAAAGCTGAGTAATTTTACTTAATTTTATAACGTTGATATTTGCGCTTTCATTTCTACATGCTTGAATTGAGTACTGATACAGAATTTACTTACTTTTTCATGTAAATTGCATAGTTTTTTTCTGTAGTATTTACTTCACCACAAAATCATTTTTATCAGTGCAGTCAGTTTGGGAATAATAGTCTTAAAAAACTCTAAATTAGCTTAATTAATAAAATGACAGATATAATCAAATCCACTTTTTGTTGGTAGACACAGACGACACTATTTAATATTCTGTGTTCTGCATTGATTCTGTATGGATTTGAATGTAATTTTTAGTAATGCTTGTGTCATATTTTGCTCTTTTCTGTATGAAATAGTAAAACACAACATCGAGAACTAGATATTATTAATATATGAGCGCTTTGAAGAGGAGCCGGCTCACTTATGAATGATCGTTCTCTATAAATCATTGTGCTGGTCAATTTTCCTCCTCAATTCCCCTGTTTGTCATCAGTGATCTCGCAGATGAGACGATACATCAGACGCTATCAATATTTCACACACTTTTATTATTTCATTTCTTTTCCACTCTCATTCTTTTCTTCATTTGAGTTCACTCGCCATGCGCAGCTTGTAAGATCCGTGGGGAAGTTTCCAATTATCGGTTTAATCCATTCATTATTTTCGGAGCATCTGTGATGGAGATGACGGTGTTTGGGACGGAAACATTCATTTTTACCGCCGCTTCTTGAGTTGTCGAAGGTCCGAGACGGGTGTGAAGGTCTCTCTCAGATGACTAGAAAGGGAATTTTATCATTTTAATTTGTCTCTTTTAATTCGGCCTGCCAGATTTGGGTTTTCGCAGATGTTTCGTCGCCCTGCTGAGGACGAGATATAATACATTCATAATTACCAGAGGCGCGTTCACTCAGATGACAAATAACATCAACATGCATGTTTTTTTAGCATTCAGGATGTTAGATTAAAGTGTGTGAATGTACAGTATAAGGGAAAGAGTGTATTTTAGATGATACAGCTTAACTTAATATAAAGAAAGAATATAAAGACCTAATAATTTTTTATCATTATGATTTTTTTTATTATTATTGTATTATTTTTATTTTATTTTAAAGAAGGGCTAGGTTCCATAAAAATAATGTTAACTGTTTATTTATTTTTTATTTTATTTCTTATTTAATTTAATTTAATTTAATTTTATTTAAATTTTAGTTTATTTTATTTTTTATTTTATTTTATTTAAATTTTATTAAATTTATCAATTAAATAATTTATTTATTATTATTTTTTTTTTTAATTGCAGTACATTTTCATGATTCAGCCCTAACTGTATCTTTTACTAATAAAATAATTTTGTATTGTTCTTATCTGCTGTCAGTCAACAACCCTCATGCCTTTATATGTTTATATCCTCAGATCTTTTTTTCTTTCCCTTTAATCAGTAAACCAGAAGAATTTCTTGCGATTCTTTCTTCAGTTTTTTTTCTTTTCTTTTAATCTCTCGCCTGTCTGTCGCATGGTGTCTCTCTCTCTCTCTCTCTCTCTCTCTCTGGACATGATTTGTTCTCTTTAAACACCAGAATAGCAGAAACACTCTCAGACAAGGCGGATTTATCTGTGGCTTTTCTGTTTCGTTATTTTTCCTGATTTCTTTTTCTGTCTTTCTCTCCCTCCCTCCGGGTCGGGTTCTCCACATCTGTTTAAGTTATCTCTCTTCTCAGTCTGGCGTTTCCATAGAAACCAAAGCAAACACTGAACCACTGCAGTCTCACTAACACAATACCTCTCTTTCTTCTCTCTCTCTCTCTCTCTCTAACCCCCCCCCCCCCCCTCTCTCTCTCTAACCCCCCCCCTCTCTCTCTCTCTCTCTCTCTCTAACCCCCCCCCTCTCCATCCCCCCCCCCCCTCTTCTGGGGGGTGAAATCAAAGTGCATTTTTTCTTCTTAGCTGAATAAAAAAAGAATTATGAGTTTTACAGTGTTTTGGCGCAGACTTGAGGAGGGTGTGTGAGAATCTGTAAGTCTGAGCTCAACACTTTTATTATTTTCTCCTCTACCTTCTTCTCGTGTTCTTGGCACCCTGGCAGTGTGTGTGTTTGTGTGTGTAACGGGGGAATGTCTTTAGTTACCACAGTGATTTAGACGGTTATATATCTTTGCTGCTACACAAAGCTGAAAATAAAATCATCCCCCTTGGGTCGTGTCGAATCCATCACGGCTGTCAATGCACTGGTGTTAGACTTCATCTGTGCTGAATGTGGCTCCCAGAACCACTAAACTCCATGATCCGCTATCCCAGAGTGCTTTGCTGGACTTCATTTACTCTCCTCAATGATCTGAATCTGTTTGGCCTTAAGCCTCCCTTTAATTGTCCAGGAATGAGAGCGAGTTTCCTCCGCATAAATCCGAGCAGTCGTCGCTCTGGTTGACTCCAGTAACTCTCGCTCTTGTTTCTGTGAGTGTTCATCCTAACCAGACATGAAGCCAGAAAGCCGGGAGCGATAAAAGCCTTCTCTTTCTTTAATGCCTGTGTCGTTGTGCTCTCCAGCTTATTTTGTTAGTCACTTGGTCTCTATTCACCCGTGTGACTTGGTTTCTCCTGTGACACACAACGAGATATTGCGAG
>NC_138230.1:43425148-43490148 GCF_964197995.2 Scardinius erythrophthalmus | reverse complement strand
CTGAGTTCACAAGTCTGATTCAAATGATCTGATTCTTCAGGCAATGATTCACTGAGTCCACAAGTCTGATTCAAACGATCCGATTCTTCAGTCATTGATTCACTGAGTTCACAAGTCTGATTCAAATGATCCGATTCTTCAGTCAATGATTCACTGAGTCCACAAGTCTGATTCAAATGATCCGATTCTTCAGTTAATGATTCACTGAGTTCACAAGTCTGATTCAAACGATCCGATTCTTCAGTCAATGATTCACTGAGTTCACAAGTCTGATTCAAATGATCCGATTCTTCAGGCAATGATTCACTGAGTCCACAAGTCTGATTCAAACGATCCGATTCTTCAGTCATTGATTCACTGAGTTCACAAGTCTGATTCAAATGATCCGATTCTTCAGTCAATGATTCACTGAGTCCACAAGTCTGATTCAAACAATCCGATTCTTCAGTCAATGATTCACTGAGTCCACAAGTCTGATTCAAATGATCCAATTCTTCAGTCAATGATTCACTGAGTTCACAAGTCTGATTCAAATGATCCAATTCTTCAGTCAATGATTCACTGAGTTCACAAGTCTGATTCAAACAATCCGATTCTTCAGTCAATGATTCACTGAGTCCACAAGTCTGATTCAAATGATCCAATTCTTCAGTCAATGATTCACTGAGTCCACAAGTCTGATTCAAATGATCCGATTCTTCAGTCAATGATTCACTGAGTTCACAAGTTTAATTCAAACGATCCGATTCTTCAGTCAATGATTCACTGAGTTCACAAGTCTGATTCAAATGATCCGATTCTTCAGGCAATGATTCACTGAGTCCACAAGTCTGATTCAAACGATCAGATTCTTCTGTCATTGATTCACTGAGTTCACAAGTCTGATTCAAATGATCCGATTCTTCAGTCAATGATTCACTGAGTCCACAAGTCTGATTCAAAAAATCCGATTCTTCAGTCAATGATTCACTGAGTCCACAAGTCTGATTCAAATGATCCGATTCTTCAGTCAATGATTCACTGAGTTTACAAGTCTGACTCAAAATGAGCCAAAACGGTCAGATATTTAATACGTTCTCATTTGCCCTCTTTTTACATTTACATTTACTTTTTTTTTTTTTTTTTTTTTTTGCTGTTATCTAATGCTCTCTAAAGTTAATTGGTAACTTTAATAATAACAGTTACATGTAATCTTCAGCAAATCTCAAAAATGAATATCCATTTTTTAAACTGTACATTATAACATTGTGATGCTTAAATTCAGTTTTAGCATTTTACTTTTTTTCTTGTTTTAGATTTACTTTATTTACACAAATTAGTATAGATGTTTAATGTCAGCCATTTGTTAGTTATTGGCCATAACTTGACATTTATCTTAGCTTATCATAAAGGATGTTGAAGTAGCAGCAATATGATAAAAGACACCAATGTTTGATTAATACGAGAATATTCCTCTGTTTAAAAAGTTTGAGGTCAGTAAAAAAAAAAAATAATAATAATAATATATATATATATATATATATATATATAATTTTTTTTAAAGTTATATTTATTATATTTTATTATATTTTTTAAAGTCTCTTCTGCTATTTATTTGTTAAAAATACAGTAATTTTCTTTTTTAGATATTATTACAATTTAAAACAATGATCAAAGCTGAATTTTCAGCATCATTACTCCAGTCTTCAGTGTCACATGATCCTTCAGAAATCACTCTAATATATGGATTTGATGCCCAAGAAACATTTCTGATTATTATCAATGTTGAAAACAGACATTATAAATGTCTTTATTACGACTTTTGCAAACCAGCTATAGCGAGTCCAATCTGGTTTTCTCTGGAGCCATGGAGAGATTTCTAGTGTTGTTTCACATGGACTTGTTCACATCAGTCATGTGTGTGTGTACATGTTCATGCATGATGAAGAGCTGCTCCTGGTTTGTCTGTACCCGCGGGATCTCACTTCCACACATCCGGAGCGTTTTTCCACAAGATTAATGGAACATGCTAGCGAGGCTAATTCGTTGTTAATTGGGTTTACCGAATCAGATAAACCGCTTTTGAAGACATTTGTTGGTCCTATGGGCTGCTGTCCTGCTATAAAATATGAATCTCACTCTACAGATACAGTGGGATCCGTTTTGCATATCACATGATACATGCAAAGGTTTTTTATGTATGCGGAAGTGGATGAATTATTAATGAGGAATCCATGCTATCAGCTTTTTTTTAATTCTGTGTTACTCTGTTGATGGTTAAGATGTGCTTTGATCATGTGACGCTCCCATAAGATTTTGATCTTTATGGTGTTGCCGAGATACTGGAAGAGTTTTACATTTCTGATCATTTATTCGTGAATTCGAGCATATTGAGTTTTCAATAACAATGTGCTTTGAGCGAATAAACAATATTAAATGAGCTTTGAATAAGCAATATTATTACCATAGAAATGCAATATAATAATTTGCTGAAATTATTCATTTTCCCAATCTGTATTTTTGTATTGTTTTCAGGTGAAATGTTATTCAAAACAAAATACGTTTTTTAGCAACATTGTATAAGATCTGAGTTTTGTCTGTCTAATTTTTTCAAACCAAATTTTGTGAGTTTTGTGCTTAAAACAAGGGGAAAATAGAAGTAAATTCATCATGTTTTAAGGATATTTACATACCTACAAAACATTTGAGGTTAGTAAGATTGGAATCACACTAATAAATGAAATATGTATATTAAAAAAAATGACAGGGTTTACAGGGTTCTTTATATATACATATTGTATGTTTATACAGATATATATATATATATATATATATATATATATATATATATATATATATATATATATATATATAATGTATGTATATATACTGTATATATATATATAGAGAAAATTAAGAAAATAAAATATATATTCAAATATTAAAATACAGAGTTATTTTTGATGAAGTATATTGTCAATAAAATAAATGCAACCATAAAATTCTAAAAAAACATCTAATTCTAAAACAAAATATGTCTTTGAGGTTTTGATTTTTTTCCTGTGTTTTTTTTTTTTATATATATATATATATATTTTTTATCATTTAATCATTTAGGGTGTTTGTAGCCTTGCTAAAACAAATCAGACAATAATATAAAGGTCATTTAATGGATGACCTGTGAATGTAAGTTTCCCCAATATAGCGTGTTAACCATAAAACAAATCTGTGTGTGTTCACTAAATAACATGCGCTCCATTCTTCACCTGGTTGTTCCTCTGCAGTTCTCATCTGGAGAAGAGCCTGCAGATGCTGATGGACCGCGTGGACGACATGAGTCAGGACATCATCAAGTACAACAACCACTGCAGGAGTCTGAGCAAACAGCAGCAGCAGAAACACCAGGTGACTTCCCATGATGCCTCAAATCAGACAAGTGTGCTAGTGCCTCCGAACGTGTGATTTTATCATGGTTTTATTCATCTTTTGAATTATCTTTTGTTTTGATATTTTTAGTTTTACTTAATATTGCTATTAGATTTAGGTATTTATTTCTGTTTTAGTTCGTTTTTATTTATTTCCAATTAATAATTTTAGTGATTCAACTTATTTCAGTTTATTGCCATGGCAACATTTCTAATTTCTAATGAAAAACAAGTCATAATTTACTCACCCTGGTTTTGTTCTAATGCTGTATGCCCTTCTTTCTTTTTCAGACCACAAAATGAGAATTTAAAAATGTCCGGTTACACTTTATTTTAAGGTGTCATTGTTACAGTGTAATTATATATTTAAGTAGTGAGTAATAGCAACTGCATGTACTTAGTACTTACTATAGGGTTAGGGTAGGATTAGGGTTTGGTTGAAGGTTGGTTGCATGTAATTATGTATAATTTACTGTTATTACTATGGTAAGTACATGTAACATATGTAACAGACACTTTAAAATAAAGTGTTACCAAATGTCCTGCTTAAAAAAGACACACAAGTTTCAGAAAATGATCTAATGCGACACGAGTCGTATATTCCAAGTGTTCTGGGTGGATACGACAGGGTTTGCTGAAAAACTAACTGGAATTAAATGTATTATTTAATGAAAATCCTCACATTCATGAGACTCTTAGTGTCGCAGTTCACTCCGACTCGCCCAGAAAAACACACAAGCTGCGAGAAATCAAGAATGATAAAAACGTGACGTGAAATACAACGCCCGTTCTCTTTCTTCACTGAGTTGAACATCTCTGGACTGGAACTCTGGTTGTCAGAATCACAGATTATTGAACTCGATAACTTCTTGTTACGACGAACACAACAGAGATATTCACCTCAGAGAAGAAGGTTCATGGATTGTATTTAGTTTCTGGTCGAGTCGGAGTGAAGTGCGACACTAACTGAGTCTCATGAACGCGCGCTCGAGCACAGAAGACCTCAGGATTTATGTTAAATAGCACATTCATTCCGGTTATGATTTTATTTACCAAACCCTATCGTATACACCCAGAACACTTGCAATATACGACTTGTGTCACATGGGATCATTCTGTAATACTTTTACTTTTAAAGCTTGATGTTGGTCACTATTCACTGCCATTATATCGATATTTTTGTAAAAATTCTCCTTTTGTGGTCCAAAAAAATGGCGTACGGCATTAGAACAACACCAGGGTGAGTAAATGAGGACTTAAATAGTTTTATTTTTAATAACCAATAATATCCCTGCTTTTAAGTAATGGGATTTTCACCAAGAAACAGGCTAAAGAAAGGGAACGGAGACATGTGACGCTGACACACACACACACACACACACTTTTAAATGCTTTGATGTGCTGCTTGGATGAGAGCTATCATAAGCATGTAAACGCTAGTTACTTTAATGGTAGCCTTGCTAGCGTGACGTCTGCTGCTGGGAAAACAGGTTGTCACCACAAAGATCACAATAAGGGGCTTACGCTGAACGAGCGGCTGATGAGGCTTGATGTCTCACTCTTGATGTTAGACTCTGAAAGATATAATTATATCACAGTCATAATTGATGAAACTGTGCAACTTGAAACCCAGGAATTATCTCTGAGGCTATAATCAAAGCTTTGTTACGAAAACACAGGGTTGCACTTTGGAGGCTCGTTTAGCAGTTTTAGCAATTAAAGATTTTACTCTTAAATCAGTGTTTATTTGTTAATGCACAGTATAGACAATATATGGGTGTTTCTAACTGTCAAGAAATATTTGGATCATATTTCACCCCAAAAGACAAGAATAGGAAATTAAATATTTGTAATATATTTATATTTATCTATTTATTTTTGTTGGAAAAAAGGAAAATAAGTGCAACATGCAGCGCAAATCTGTCATATAAACTTAAAGGTGGGGTGAAATGCTATTTCATGCATACTGAGTTTTTTACACTGGTAAAGAGTTGGATTCCCATGCTAAACATGGACAAAGTTTCAAAAACTAAGTTGTACGTTTGAAGGAGTATTTTTGTTCCAAAAATTCTCCTTCCGGTTTGTCACAAGTTTCGGAAAGTTTTTTTTCGAGTATGGCTCTGTCTTACGTAAGATAGAGCGGAATTTCCTTATACGGGTCCTAAGGGCACTTCTCCGGTAAGATCGCGGGCGCGCGCGCACTCGTAGACCAGAGCAAGAGAGCGAAAGCAGTTCGCCATCAAAGCGCCCTGCCCGGCTTTTGGGAAGTCAATGTCACCAAAGAAGTGTGTTTTTGGTTGCCAGGGCAAGACAACCCTGCACAGATTCCCAAAGAACCCGGCGATAAGGCACCAGTGGATGGAGTTTGTTTTCCTGAGCATAAACGGAGTTGTGTAAGACTGTTGTTCCCTGCATTTCGACGATGATTGTTTTATAAACAAAGCCCAGATCGACGGATTTGCAGATCGTCTAATGCTTAAGGATCGAGCAGTCACAATGATAAAGGTTCGCGGTCGTGCGTTGGAACGGTGAGTAAAACTGTTGAACAAATGTCTCTGTGTGTTGTTAGCTCGGCGGGTAAGCACAGCTAAGCTGAAATGAGCATTTCACCCCCCCTTTAATAAAGTGATAATGAGAACATTATAATTGTGTGTTTGGGACATGGCTTTTTATGTTGAGACTTTTGTTTTTGTAATCAGGCTCTCAAAAATTATACAAAAATTTGGATTTAGATTTATCGGCCAATATATCAGTTATCGGTTTTCAAATATAAAGAATTATCTTAAATATAAAGAATTATCTAGGTTATCGGTATCGGCCAAAATTTTAATACCGGTGCATCCCTAATTTAAATATAATCTTTAGACTTCTAGTGTGAAGTATGAGGTTCAGAGTTTTTGTTCATTTTCCAAAACAAGGGCTGTAAATTGTCCTGTTTAAGCGAGAGTGTCTGGGCTTTGAGCATCGTTCAGAAGCGGCCCGACTGACTCTATAAAGAAGAGATTTATTGAGTGACGGTGCATCAAGGTCTGTACGGGACGAGAGAGAGGAGACGGTAATGGCCTTGCTCTGATGCCCTGAACTTCATGATTGATGGAAGCACACGCGACCTCTCAAACTCCTCTGATACCGCAGTGACACAGCGATTCTCTCTTTATTTACTCATTTCTTTAATCGGATCTAATTCCCACTACTCAGCTGCTTTTAAATTTGTCATTGCCGTCTTTAAAGGGCTCATCGGATGCAAAATTCACTTTTAGATGGTGTTTGCATATAAATGTGTCTTTGCAGTGTGTGGACACAACCACAATACAATGAAAAAAAATCCATTCACTCCTTTTTTTAATCTTAAAAAAGTCTAAACATTCTCAAAAATCAAGCCGTTTGGATTTTCTGAGCACTATGATGTCATATTGCTCATGCTCCGCCCACGACCACTGACAGACTGTCCCGTATTAGCATATTCCCCTTGATTAGCATATTACCCGTATTAGCATATTCCCTGTATTAGCATATTCCCGTCCTCAGCCATTCGTATACTGTCTGCCAAGGCATCACTTTAGTGTCTTGTGTCGACACCCCCCATGGAAGAGATCCCTCATTATCATTTAAAGAGACATGCACCTCATTATCATTTAAAGAGACATGCACCTCATTATCATTTAAAGAGACATGCACCGAAACGGGTCGCTGTGAACAGAGCTGTTTTTTGGAGGAGGTGAAAGGGTGTTGTTTTACACAACCATTGAGTTATTTTAACCAAAGTATCTTACAAACTTTACATGAAGACCCTAAAGAATCATACCAACTTGTGGAAAATGGGCATCCGATGACCCCTTTAAAGGTTCCCCCTCAGGTTAAAGTTGAGAATAAAGGTTTGCTCTTCTTCATCCCTCAGTACGTTCAGCGACGCCAGCAGGAGAACACACAGAGACAGAGTCGAGGAGAACCTTCTCTTCCAGAGGAAGATCTAAGCAAGATGTTCAAGCCTCCTCAGCCTCCTCCACGCATGGACACGCTGCTCATCGCCAGTATGTGATCCTTCCTGAAACTCATACTTATATATATATATATATTTAAAAAAAATTGTATATTTGTGACCCTGGATCACAGAACCAGTCACGAGTCGTACGGGGATATCTGTGGCAATAGCCAACAATACATTGTACGGGTCAAGATTATCGATTTTTCTTTTATGCCAAAAATCATTAGGATATTAAGTAAAGATCATGTTCCATGAAGATATTTGGTGAATTTCCTACCATAAATATATAAAACATGTATTTCTGTGAGTGAATGCAGCACAATCGCCAACATAAATGCACAACTTTAAAGGAGATTTTCTCAATGTTTCTATTTTTTTGCACCCTCAGATTCCAGATTTACAATAGTTGTATATCAGCCAAATATTGTCCTATCATAACAAACCATACATCAATGGAAAGCTTATTTATTCTGCTTTCATAGCATGTATACATCTCAATTTAAAAAAATGACACATCATGGCCATATTCCAAAATGAGTGCATCTTGACCAAAAATGTATGCACCTCTTGATGGAAATAGATGTTGTGATGTTATTTCAGTGTGGTACTTTTTACCGCCATTATACAAATGATGAGCTCTGATACAGTAGGCATGTTACTTCTAATCTACTTGCATCAAATGCAAAACACATTTGCATTGTAAGGTTATTCAGCGCTGTGATGAACGTCTTTGACAGTTGAGTTGTGTTGACAGAGTTTAGCGATTCGGATTAGAGGGAAAAACTTCAGAATAACGTCTCTGAGTTCATTCATAATGTTCAACACAAGAGTTCACTGTGTACATCCGAGAACATGCGCACTTTGGACAGGGCGGTAATAATTAAGGTGATTAATCGCCTGTTTATCGTGATTAAAATCGGCGTACGTTTACTGCAATTAAGGCTATACGATCATGAGAGTAGTTTGATAGAAGTATTGCGCTAACATGAGAGTGTTTAATCGCGATATTGCCAAAAATCCCATTATAATCGCATTATGAGAATACACACTCATTGATTTACATTACAAGCACTCAGAATTTCATTTTACTTTTTTTGGCTCTGTAAATATCAGCATTTGCATTAAAGTGCATATTTTTGCTCAGTTTGACTTCTGGGTAAAATAGAGGTGTTTTATTTCTCCTTGAGTTTGAGCTCCATATTCTCAATATATCATATGAGCTCTAAAAGCCTGATATATTATATTAAATATGACACTTGACAAAAAACACTGTTAGTCTAAAGGTTCAATAAACTGTACCTTTAAAAAAAAATGTATATATATATATATATATATATATATATATATATATATATTCCTTACTATTATTTGCTATGTCAGGCTTCACAGGGTTAAGTTGAAGGATATAATGTTCATAAAGTGGATGATTTGCCAAATTATGTGAGACGTCCCAACACAGCGTTAACTTCTCCTCCACATTTCAACTCATTTGGATCTGAAAAGATTTGGACTCGTCCCTTTTCTCTCTCCTGTGGAGTTGAGATGGTGTGATTTATGAGGAACATTACAGAGGCCTTGCCAGAGATTGATTTAAAGCAATTGTTTGTAAGTTGTTATGGAGGGAGTATATTATAGATTAGAGAGTGATGTGTGTGTTGGACTTTATGTAGATGTTATGTAACTCTAGAGCTCTGCTGTTTCCCGTTCTCAATGTTCAGCCTTTGAAAAGGATTATGTGGGAAGTCTTATGAGAATTTCTTTGGGATGTTTGATGCAACGTGCCAATTTTGCACTTGAGTTAAATATACAACTTGAGGTAACGGCACTAATTGTCATGGGAAGTCAAAAAGGTGAAGCGAGGAATCAAGTGCAAAAGGAAATTTTTAATGAATATAAACAAAACAGACTGAAAACCAAAACTCCCTCGTGGGGGAAAAACAAGGCAGACAAAACCTCAAGACATAACACAGGGGGAAACAGAGACAACGATCCACCCAGACTGCAAACAAGAGGGAACTAATAAAGGGCAACTAATCAGGGGGAACAGGTGGGAGAACTCAAACAATAATCAGATGACAAGTAGGGCGGGGCTAACAATGACACAAACACATGGCACAACAAAACAGACACCCAAGTGCAGAACAAGACGGGACAGACATGTGACATAACCCCCTCCTAAAGGAGTGGCTTCCAGACACTCCACTAGAACGGGGGGGACAGACCAGGGCGGGACGGAGGGACAGGCCAGGGCGGGACGGGAGGGACAGAACAGGGCGGGGCTGGAGAAACCGACCAGGGCGGGACGGGAGGAACAGACCAGGGCGGGACGGGAGGGACAGAACAAGGCGGGGCTGGAGAAACCGACCAGGGCGGGACGGGAGGGACAGAACAGGGCGGAACGGAAGACACAAACAGTCCATCAGGCGGCCAGGGCGGAGACTTCCCCTCGGGTGGCCAGTGCGGAGACTTTCCCTCGGGCGACCAGGGTGGAGAAGACCCCTCGGGCGGCCACGGTGGTGAAGAGCCCTCGGGCGGCCACGGCGGTGAAGACCCCTCGGGCGGCCAGGGCGGTGAAGACCCCTCGGGCGGCCAGGGCGGTGAAGACCCCTCGGGTGGCCACGGCGGTGAAGACCCCTCGGGCGGCCACGGCGGTGAAGACCCCTCGGGTGGCCACGGCGGTGAAGACCCCTCGGGCGGCCACGGCGGTGAAGACCCCTCGGGCGGCCAGGGCGGTGAAAACCCCTCGGGCGGCCAGGGCGGAGAAGACCCCTCGGGCGGCCAAGGCGGTGAAGACCCCTCGGGTGGCCAGGGCGGTGAAGACCCCTCGGGTGGCCAGGGCGCAGGAACTGGAACCAACACCACCGGCTCAGGCACTGGAACAAACACCACCGGCTCAGGCACTGGGACTGGCACCACCGGCTCAGGCCCTGGAACTGGCACCACCGGCTCAGGCACTGGAATAGGCACCACCGGCTCAGGCACTGGAACAGACACTGGAACAGACACTGGAACAGACACAGGAACAGACACTGGAACAGACACTGGAACAGACACTGGAACAGACACTGGCTCCTGTTCAGGAACAGACACTGGCCCCGGCTCAGGGACCGACACGGCCTCCGGCTCAGGGACCGACACGGGCTCCGGCTCAGGGACCGACACGGGCTCCGGCTCAGGAACCGACACGGGCTCCGGCTCAGGGACCGACACGGGCTCCGGCTCAGGGACAGACACGGGCTCCGGCTCAGGGACAGACACGGGCTCCGGCTCAGGGACAGACACGGGCTCCGGCTCAGGGACAGACACGGGCTCCGGCTCAGGGACAGACACGGGCTCCGACTCAAGGACAGACACGGGCTCCGGGACATACACTGGCTCCGACTCAGGAACAGGAACGGACATCACCGGCTCAGGAACAGACACCACCGGCTCAGGAACAGACACCACCGGCTCAAGTGTGTGTGTAGCCCACACACACCACATGGCTGTGGCCATAATGGCCAGTGTCGCGGTCACTGAGGGCTCAGGCTCAGGAACAGACACGGGCTCCGACTCAGGGACAGACACGGGATCCGGGACATACACTGGCTCTGGCTCAGGAACAGACACTGGCTCCGACTCAGGAACAGGAACAGACATTACCGGCTCAGGAACAGACACCACCGGCTCAGACACAGGCTCGACGGCAGCCATCTTGTCCGAAGACCCAGTCTTGGTAGTGACCTTCTTGTCCGAAGACACAGGCTCGACAGGCGTAACGTGAACAGGTTCAGTGGTGGCCATCTTGTCCGAAGACATAGGCTTGGCAGACGTGACGGGAACACTCTCGGCGGCGGCCATCTTGTCCGAAGACACAGGCTCGACAGGCGTAACGTGAACAGGTTCAGTGGTGGCCATCTTGTCCGAAGACATAGGCTTGGCAGACGTGACGAGAACACTCTCGGCGGCGGCCATCTTGTCCGAAGACACAGGCTCGACAGGCGTAACGTGAACAGGTTCAACGGTGACCATCTTGTCCGAAGACACAGGCTCAGCAGATGTGACGGGAACACCCTCGGCGGCGGCCATCCTGTCCGAAGACACCGGCTCGGCAGACTTGACATGAATAGTCTCTGACTGGGCAGACGTGACTGGAACAGTCTCTGACTGGGCAGACGTGACGTGAACAGTCTCTGGCTGCTCCGCAACGGAATCCTCCGGGACATTGGGGAGGCCGGAGTTCCTCCTCCTCCTCCGCCGTCTTCGATGGTGAGGTGCCGGTTCAGGTCTGGACGGAGTTAATGGTGGATGGAACTCTGGGCTGGGCAGCAGCGATGCATTCTCTGGGCTGGGCAGCGGCGATGCATTCTCTGGGCTGGGCAGCGGCGATGCATTCTCTGGGCTGGGCAGCGGCGATGCATTCTCTGGGCTGGGCAGCGGCGATGCATTCTCTGGGCTGGGCAGCGGCGATGCATTCTCTGGGCTGGGCAGCGGCGATGCACTCTCTGGGCTGGGCAGCGGCGATGCATTCTCTGGGCTGGGCAGCGGCGATGCATTCTCTGGGCTGGGCAGCGGCGATGCATTCTCTGGGCTGGGCAGCGGCGATGCCTTCTCTGGGCTGGGCAGCGGGGATGCAGGCGGGTCCCATGTATCCCACCGAGCACGATGGTGGAGATACTTAGCGAAACCCGGGAAATCTAAAATCTCCAGCCCCTTCATCTCCCACTGAGGCAAGGGAACATCCAAACAAAGATTTAATATGTCTTTAAGGACTACATCCCCAAGCCCGAGTCCCTCTGCTGCCGCGCTGAATCTCTGGGCGAATTCCTTTACCCTGGTCCCCTGCTGCCGGAGGGAAACCAGACTGCTGAGTCCCATGATTCGCTCCAGGTGAGGGCAGGAATCCCTTTGCTGACTCCTCATCTTGGTGGATCGTTCTGTCATGGGAAGTCAAAAAGGTGAAGCGAGGAATCAAGTGCAAAAGGAAATTTTTAATGAATATAAACAAAACAGACTGAAAACCAAAACTCCCTCGTGGGGGAAAAACAAGGCAGACAAAACCTCAAGACATAACACAGGGGGAAACAGAGACAAAGATCCACCCAGACTGCAAACAAGAGGGAACTAATAAAGGGCAACTAATCAGGGGGAACAGGTGGGAGAACTCAAACAATAATCAGATGACAAGTAGGGCGGGGCTAACAATGACACAAACACATGGCACAACAAAACAGACACCCAAGTGCAGAACAAGACGGGACAGACATGTGACACTAATCACAAATACCCGTTCAAATAAGAGCATTTTAAAAGTGATGCATTTTATTTTATTTTATTTTATTTTATTTTATTTTATTTTATTTTATTTTATTTTATTTTATTATTGTCTGTATTATTATCTGTATTACAATATGTACACTAATAATATTAAATCATAATGTGGATAGTATTAAATAATTAAATATTGATATTATTAAATATAATATTGTATATACAATATTGTAATACTGAATATATAATACTGAACATAATGTAATAAAGAACATTTGTTTAATTCACTGATTGTATAGTATATACAGATGTATTATCTGTGTAATAATATGTACAGTGATAATAGTGTTAAATATAATTTGAAATATATAAATTTAACAATAATAATATAACAACAAATTTATAGGTAACAAAAATAATATACCAATACATTGATATATATGTGAAATTGAACGAATTAATACTTGAAAAACATATTTAACTTTATTTTCATTTATTATCATTGTATTATATGGGTAACACTTTACAATAAGGTTAATTTGTTAATGTATTAACTAACATGAACTAACAATGAGCAATACATTTGTTACAGTATTTATTAATATTTGTTAATGTTAGTTAATAAAAATCCAGTTGTTCATTGTTTGTTCATGTTAGTTCACAGCGCATTAACAAATGTTAACAAATATAAATATATCATATTGCAAAGTGTTACTGAAAATAATAAAACTTGTAAACATTTATCATGAAGATCAGAAGAGATGATGGCAACATGTAAGAGTATTTGTTTGCGTGAATGAAATGAGGAGAGCGTCTCGTCTTTAAACTCCTCAGCCAATCACAGTCGAGTTCAGCCGCATATCATTAACAGAGTCTCTTCACAACAGCCCAGTCTGCCTCACTTTCTCTTTCTTCTTCAACTCCCTCAAGATTTATTCCTCGTCTCTTTTCTTCTCACTCAGGTCAGATCAACACGTACTGCCAGACCATTAAAGAGTTCACGTCTCAGAACCTGGGGAAGCTGTTCATGGCTGAAGCTCTTCAAGGCCCGAGCTCTTAGACTCGTCCCTTCCCTTTACAGTACTTTTCCTCATTTTAATACATTCAAGTTTTTATTTCCACATTACCAGACCAAAACCCAAGTATAAGCTTTAATAGGTCAGGTTATTTTATTTAAGCATGTACAGTGAAAGAGCATGATATGTGTATCAGCACGGACCAAACTGTGAACCGATGTATCTGTCAATCATGTGTGAAAAGAAATTTGGTAATAAATTGGATCGTGTCCAGTTTGTGTCTTGAAGTTCTCATTATGTGTCTCTCGATCTAGTGCTGAATTTATCTATATTAGAAAATATCTATAAAGATATGCTTGTATGAATAAATATCTTATGAAGAAATTTTCTTATCTTTATTTTTTAATATTATATAAAAAGTTATAGTTAATATACACACTGTAGCGAAATCACTGGAGGAAAGATGTCGAGAACCCAAATGCAATTTAATTATCAAACATAAAACAAATACAAAACAAAAGCATGACCAGGCATGGGGAAACTCTAAACTAAAACAGGAACACAAACCAAGACTAGAAAACAAGAAACCGGATCTGGGACATAGAACATGCAATACTAGAACAAAGACACAGGGCAAACATGAGGGCATACATACACAAGACTAACGACAACACAAGCGACACCTGTGAACAATAATCAGACCATTAACCAATGACAAGACACATGGCAGGATCACATGACAAACAGGGAATCACATGACAAGACGAGAACCAAGAACAAGAAACAAAACCCGAACGTGACACACAAATATCCATACATGCAATAAATATGTTTTCTTATTTCTCTTTTCTCTTAAACATCTTTTCTGCAAGTGGTATTTAAACTGTATTGTATTTTACACTATTTCTGCTCAATTTTCAGGGCCTTTAAAAACTCTTAAATTCAGTTTGATCAAATTTAAGGCCATAAAAAGTTTTACTGTAAATACTCTAAGAAAAAGTCGGTAACACTAAACAATTTCATTCATGAAATGAGAATGAACAATACTTCTACCGCATTAATTCATCTTAGTTCATGTTAATTTCACATTATTAAAATCAAATATTGTATTTGTTAACATTTGTCTTCATAAGGCGATGATTCACTGAAATAAATGTGAGCAATGCGCGTTTCAAAGTCAAAACACAACACTGTTGCTCCTTCGAAAGACTCGTTTAAAGGCTAATGTGAGTTTGATATATTTTTTCAAAACCTGTAAAGTTTAAATCATGTTTTTTTTACAGTCATTTGTGATTCAGCATGTTACCTTGCCCTTCTCATACATACGATATACACTACCGGTCAAAAGCTTTGGATCGGTAAGATTTTTAATGTTTTTAAAAGAAGTCTCTTCTGCTCACCAAGGCTGCATTTATTTGATTAAAAATACAAACAAAAACAGTGATATTGTGAAATATTATTACTATGTAAATCAGCTGTTTTCTATGTGAATATACAGTAAAGTGTTATTTATTCCTGTGATCAAAGCTGAATGTTCAGCATCATTACTCCAGTCTTCAGTGTCACATGATCCTTCAGAAATCACTCTAACATGAGGATTTGATGATCAAGAAACATTTATGATTATTATCAATGTTGAAAACAGTTTTTTACATTTTTATTTCATGATGCTATGATGGATAGAAAGTTCAAAAGAACAGCATTATCTGAAATCTAAAGCTTTTGTAACATTAAACACTACCGTTCAATAGTTTGGGGTCAGTAAGAATTATAATTTTATTTTTGGGGGAAAGAAATAAAATAATCAATACTTTTATTCATCGAGGATGAGTTAAACTGATCAAAAGTTACAGTAAAGACATTTATAATGTTAGAAAATATTCTATTTGAAATAAATGCTGTTCTTTTGAACTTTCTATTCATCAGAGAATTTTGAAAAAAAAAATTGTACACAACTGTTTTCAGCATTGATAATAATAATAAATGTTTTTTTGATCATCAAATCATCATATTAGAGTGATTTCTGAAGGATCATGTGACACTGAAGACTGGAGTAATGATGCTGAACATTCAGCTTTGATCACAGGAATAAATTACACTTTAAAATATATTAAAATAGAAAACAGTCATTTTAAATGGTCATAATATTTCACAATATTACTGTTTTTTATTGTTTTTTTTATCAAATAAATGCAGCCTTGGTGAGCAGAAGAGACTTCTTTTAAAAACATTAAAAATCTCACCGATCTAAAACTTTTGACCAGTGGTGTATATATATATATATATATATATATATATATATATATATATATATATATATATATATATATATATATATTTTTTTTTTTTTTTTTTTTTTCTTGCATTTTCTTGCACACTTACACAACAATATACATCACATGTCTGTAACAACACATATAATGTGCAAAAACAAAACAAACAAACACCAGTGCTCATATTACATAAAAACTGCAATAGCACAAACCAACATTGGATAATACAGTATGTACTTTGGAAGTCAGAATACATGCGATATTTATTCTATGTCTGCGGCTCAAGGTCTTAAAAGCCTTAAATTTGATTTTCTAAACCCTGCAGATACTCTGACTTTATGAACAAGTTGTCTCACCAAAGCTCGAAGTCTTATTTCCAGACGTTGACAGATTTTTCCTTTCTTTAAAATTATTCGGTCAGAAATCACACTCTAATTACGCTAAATGGGAAAGGAGCAATTTTCGGGATCAAATCAGTCAGGCCTTTTGTACGGGCCATTGTGTTTTGTTTGCCGAATATGGATGGGAACGGTTATAATTACAGTACAGTGTTGTAACCTTGTCAGTTTACACCAGGAGTCTGGATCTGGACATTCATTTCAACCCACTGTTCCCAGTTGTAGAGCGACGCTGGGGTTTGCGAGACGTTTTCCGCCCACAAGCTAAACCGCTAGTCATTAGCCTTTCACAGAATGTATTTTAACATTTATTTCCACTTCACTTCAGGTGATTAAAGCAGATAAACCATGACAATAAAACTCTTGAACTCCAGCCGCTCTGATGGATGAGGTTTCAGTCGTAATTGCAGCGATGAGCTTTTGACATCGAGCGACGTGCCCAGCCTTTCAAAGAGCCGTGTGTTCCAGCGTGCCATTAAATCCCAGATGCATGAAGACATCAAGCAAAACGCAAAAAAGTTGTCATTTTTAATGCCCTTTTCTAACTTCTATGTCACCGTCTGCAGAGGAATGACAGTAATCGCAGTTATAGACCTTGTGCTCTTATAATTAAAGACTGTATCCTGTCATGATGGAAATTAATCCATTTATGGCATCAAGAATACAGGTAAAAGTAAAAGATACAGCTAATGACAATGATCATCTTTAATTGATAAAGAAAGTCAGGGGTCTTTTCAGGCACCTAAAGGATATTTTTTGCAATTAAAGCATCAAATATTCAATGTTTTCTACCACAAATGTTCATATCAAAATGTATTTATAAAATCGATTTTCGGTCATACTTTAGTTTAGGGTCCAATTTTCACGATTAACTAACTATTATACGACTTTTGGCTCAATAAACTCCTAATAACTGCTTATTAATAGTTAGGGTAGTTGTTAAGTTTAGGTATTGGGTGGATTAAGGGATGAAGAATATGATCATGCAGAATAAGGCATTAATATGTGCTTTATAAGTACTAATAAACAGTTAATAATATGCATGCTAATTAGCAACTAGTTAATAGTGAGAATTGGACCCTAAACTGAAGTGTTACCCGATTTCTTATGTAAAAAAGTATGTGTATTTTCTGGAAAAAGAGCATTTTTTGAGAACAATTCCATTTTATGTAAATGCTCATTTCAGAATTAATTAGAAGTTTTCTCATTATATCACGCACCACAGTTGTCTCATCTCATGGACTTGATAACCCATGCATCAGTAGATTTCCCCGACCGTATGTTTTCAGTGTTTAAAGGCTCGTTGTGACGGTTAATCTAGAGTTTAGCTCTCGTGACTCCTCACAGGTGATGATCTGTTTGAATCTGCAGTAATGAGGGATGAATGTCTCCCTGAAGCCTCATTGATCTGGGTGTGTGTGTGTGTGTGTGTGTAAGACATTAATTCGAGAAGCACTAGTATAGCGGAGCTGCTCATTATAGTTTTCTTTGAACACTGCCATTGTGTTTGTTTTAGGCTGGTGAGCCGGAGGTCCTACAGCTTTTGTTCTATTATTGATGAAGTCCTACTGGTTTCCACACTCTTCGAGAGCGTTTGCTCCACAGGACGGCAGGAGAAGCGGCTTGATGTGTGTGTTTGATGTGTGTGTTAGTTGCACCTGCTTTTAAAGGCAATACGGTAAGAGGCTGCGCTTCACTTTAACAGTTTGTGGCCATTTCTAAATATATAGGCCTTGGCGTCTCATTACTACTATTGTTTTGAGAACTGAGATCTATGGAAGCTTGTTTCCGCCACATAAAACATTTTTAAAGATAATTGCGACTTTTTATCTCACAATTGCGACTTTAAATCTCAAAATTCGGACTTTATTTCTCGCAATTGCGACTTTATTTCTCACAATTCTGACTTTATAACACACAATTGCGACTTTATATCACGCAATTCTGACTTTTTCTCGCAATTGCGACTTTATATCTCACAATTCTGACTTTATAACACACAATTGCAACTTTATATCATGCAATTCTCACTTTATAACACACAATTGCAACTTTATATCACACAATTCTGACTTTATAACGCAATTCTGACTTTATAACACAATTGCGAGTTTATATCACAGTTCTGACTATATCACACAATTGCAAATAATTTATATATAAAAAGTCGCAATTACCTTTTTATTTTTTATTATGTGGCGGACACAAGCTTTTTTATAGATTGAATAGACTATTATGTAACAAAATTAAAGGGCTATTTGTAAGAATTTTTCATGTATTAATCACATTTTTATTGCCAATGCGTGAACATCTTGGAAGGAAACGTAAAAAACGAGACCTTCCCCAACTCCCTCTATGAAAGCTTGTAGACTGATTTTAATGTGAAGGACTCGGGTCGCTATTCTGAGCTATTCTGTACTGTAATGTCAATGTGTCATGCAAAGAAAAGGGATTCATTCAAACTATAGTCTCACATAGCCAGATCTATATAGTCTACAGTCTCAAATATACTTTATAATCAAACTATCAGAACAGTGTCATTTTATTTACCTCATCTGTCGACATGATGTTGGTAAATTGCTGATGTAAACATTTCCACATCAGATGCTTTCTGAACTGCTGTTCTCACCGCTGTCATTTGTGTTGTGTTTATTTTATAACACCCCCAGCAACCACTCTTAGCAACATAAACATATTTAAATATATTGCTTACATATAACCCCTTTAGCACAAGTAGTAAATATATGTATGTGTCAATGTGTGTATATGTATAAATTTATATATACACACACATATGTTTACTAGTGCTAAAGGGCAAAATGCCTTGTTGATGCTAGAGGTCAGAGGAGAATGGGCCGACTAATTCAAGCTGATAGAAGAGCAACTTTGACTGAAATAACCACTCGTTACAACCGAGGTATGCAGCAAAGCATTTGTGAAGCCAAAACACGCACAACTTTGAGGCGGATGGGCTACAAGAGCAGAAGACCCCACCGGGTACCACTCATCTCCACTACAAATAGGAAAAAGAGGCTACAATTTGCACGAGCTCACCAAAATTGGACAGTTGAAGACTGAAAAAATGTTGCCTGGTCTGATGAGTCTCCATTTCTGTTGAGACATTCAGATGGTAGAGTCAGAATTTGGCGTAAACAGAATGAGAACAAGGATCCATCATGCCTTGTTACCACTGTGCAGGCTGGTGGTGGTGGTGTAATGGTGTGGGGGATGTTTCTTGACACACTTTAGGCCCCTTAGTGCCAATTGGGCATCGTTTAAATGCCACGGCCTACCTGAGCATTGTTTCTGACCATGTCCATCCCTTTATGACCACCATGTGCCCATCCTCTGATGGCTACTTCCAGCAGGATAATGCACCATGTCACAAAGCTCGAATCATTTCAAATTGGTTTCTTGAACATGACAATGAGTTCACTGTACTAAAATGGCCCCCACAGTCACCAGATCTCAACCCAATAGAGCATCTTTGGGATGTGGTGGAACGGGAGCTTCGTGCCCTGGATGTGCATCCCACAAATCTCCATCAACTGCAAGATGCTATCCTATCAATATGGGCCAACATTTCTAAAGAATGCTTTCAGCACCTTGTTGAATCAATGCCACGTAGAATTAAGGCAGTTCTGAAGGCGAAAGGGGGTCAAACACAGTATTAGTATGGTGTTCCTAATAATCCTTTAGGTGAGTGTATATATATATATGTGTGAGTGTGTGTGTGTGTGTGTGTGTGTGTGTGTGTGTGTGTGTGTGTGTGTGTGTGTGTGTGTGTGTGTGTGTGTGTGTGTGTGTGTGTGTGAAAACAACTTCATTTCACGAATTGTTACAAAATAATTAAATAAAAAATTCCTGATCCTATTTTGGAAAATGCCTCTTAGTAAAGAATAAAATTGTCAATAATTTTCATCCATTTTTCAGCTTTTATCTTGTTAATAATTGGTCCTTGATTCCAAGAAGACTCAAATAATGATGCGTTTTAGACAGGAGGTCATCAAAAATATATCTTTTTTATATATATATTTTTTTTGAGGAAGCAATGTCAAGATGTTCTTTGAAACCACAATGGTCACTCAGCTTCCTCTTGACGAAACATAGAGCCACACAAAACCCACATAAATGCAGGGCTAGCTGTGCTCGAACTGAAAGCTCAGACAAAACTGAGCTCTTGAAAAGTTTGGAGAGTAGCTATCCGGTTCCTCCGGTACAATGCTTGCCACAGTTTTCTTTAAACAGGAAATTCCTACTTTTCCACTCTAATATAGGTTCTGTAATGAGTACCTGTCTATAGTATACTTACTCACCCGGTCTTGATAACTCACACTTTTCCATGAATTTCCCTCCAGCACTTTTTTTTGGTCAGAAGTTTCCCTGTGTTTAGTTTGGCGAGATGTATTGCTTCAACCGTGTTTCTGGTCCTCGCAGCGGCAGACCCTGAAAAACATCTGTGATCAAATCAGTTTTCCACAGTAAAAAAACGTTGGGTTATTTGTTTAACCCAACCGTTGGGTTACACATATTGGGTCAGTATGTTGGGTTATTTTCCAAAAATATTGGGTCATTTTTTTAAATCGTTGGGTAATTTCTAGAAATAAAAATAAATATGTAACTCAACTGTTGGGTTATTTTAACCCAACTAAAGTTTAACCCAATGCATTGGGTTAAAATAACCCACAGTTGGGAAGGTGCTATTCCAACCCATAGTTGGGTTATTTGTTGGGTTATTTTTAACCCAACAAATTAAAAATAAAACAATTACAATAAAATGGCTTAAAAAGGAGTCGCCAAACCAAGCTGAATGGCTAACAATTTTAGGAAATATTTACACTATGGAAAAAATTACATATTCGTTGAAATTACAGGGAACTTTTAATTGAAAGATGGGCACCATTAATGACGGTGATGGAGGACCGTTAGAACTAACTCTGCCAGGGGAACTTGTATACAATACATTTTGTTTTAAGTTGATGTTTGTTCTGTTCACATTGTTTATTTTAAATGTTGTTAATTATTTTTTATTTCTTCTCGTCCTTGTACTTCTGTCACGGAATGGTAAATAGTGAAGCGAGGATTCAGGCGCAGAAAAATAAGGATCTTTATTAAGTAATAAAAATAAACAAAACAAAAACTCCCAGTGAGGGGAAAACAAGACAGGCATCTGGCAAAACTGGAAACACGAGGGAACATAGACAAGGAACCAGCACAAGACTGCAATCACAGGGAGAATAAATAGGGAAGCAAACAAAAGAGGGTAATGAGGAACAGGTGGGACAAATAAATCAATAATCAGGTAACAAGATGGGAGGGGCTGGACAATTGACAGGAGAGCTCATGGCACAAGGAAATACATGACAAGCCACGTGCTCACAACAAACCAGACTATACACAAACACATGACAAACCGGGAATGCCAGAGCTCTGTCACCAACCCAAGATGTAACCCAAACAGAAGTGACAGAACTCTGACAACTTCTGGACATATTCTCCTGTGGACTTGACCATATACGCAAGAGCGTGTGAATGCTATGAACCCTTGTACAGGATATTGTTTCTGACTGGAATTGCTGTATAAGGAGATTTGAAGAATATATATATATACTGTATATTAAAAAATGAACTCTGAAACCAGAAGAGAGTTCATGCTAATCACTTAAAACAACCGGCTTCTGGACAACTGAACAAAAACAACATATTTTTGAAGAAGAATTTTGAATGTTTAAGAATTGTTTATATATATATAATTCCAAGAAATAAACTAATTTGATTCTGATGTCAGTGCTGCATTTTGTTTTGAGAATGTTCTTTTTGTCAGGTGTTTCTCATTAAGCTAATTTTAAACTTGTTATGTGAATTTAACGAATTACGTGTGCTCGTAAATGTCATTTTCTATTAATTGAGTGCTTGTTATCTGTGAACACCTGTACTTAATAACCTGTTATTAAAATAACTTATTATTGAGAAAAAAAAAGCTTTCACTAGCTTTGAAAAAGCAGCCGACTGAATACAGACGAAATGATGGCGTATGGTAAATAACTGCAAATGCTATTAACCTGAAATCCATTTAATATTAATATTGCAGAGCTAATGTTCTTTCTCAGTATTTTTGTCCTGTTTTTCAGTACAAATATATAAACATTCTTAAATCAAGATACATTTACTGGAGAAGCAAAATTATTGTTTTCTAAAAGAATGATCAAAATGTCCAGCAATGGGGTCAGAAAAATCATTTTAAGATTTATACGGGAAAACTAGATTATTTTTCTGAATCTACTGGCTGATATTGTTCTTGTTTTAAGAACTTTTTTTTCCCAGAAAATAAAATATGCTTTTTTTTTAAGTATCTTGATTTAAGAATGTTTAGATATTTGTACTGGAAAACAAGTCAACTCATGTTTGCAGTGTTGTATGCCTTAGTTATCTCTGTAAATTATTTTCTTTAGTAACAAAGTTTTACATGTAACTATTTCTAGAACTCGTAAATAATGTCATATACCATATAGGTCAATTAAAATTAAAAGAAAATCCATAGTTTGCCAACACTACAGCAGATAAATGTACAACATAATTCCTATGGTATGTTATAGTTACCATCTCTTGGTCATTTACAGTAATGGTAGTCATTTGTTCAATTTAGTATTTAAAAAAAGTATTTCTGGCCAAAAAAACAAAACAAGGAAAATCTCGGGTAACATCTACATGAATAAAACATTGCATGAAATTAAGTTATGTAAATTGAAGTCGTAAAGACCCATAATGATTTTTTTATTTATTTTATTTTTTCATTTCTCAAGCATATTTAGCCATATTTGAAGTATTACTCTAAACGATATAAACACGAGTAGTGGTTTTGGAGAATCCTGTGCTTCTGGTTGGGTTCAGGGTAACAAGAACTGAAATGTTTGCTGGTAAAGCCACACGGTTATGAGCTCATATAGTTCTAATTCAAACATTACAGCGGAAAAACACACATCTGGTGTTCTCCGTGATGGAAATGTGCATTTAAGTGCATTATATTAACAAACTAGATTAGACTAGATTAACAAAACATTGCTGGTTCATCCATTGGCATTTGCTTGACTTTCTTGTCCGGAAGTTGAAGTCATGTGTGATGCTTTAGTTAGATTAATATGCATATAACGTGTTGTAGGTGAAAGATTTCAGGCGGTATGAATAATTTTAGTTGACCTTTGAAGGGCAAGATAAAACTTAATGATTCAAACTTAAAACATGAATATTTTCAGGGTGGATGAATAGCGTCCAGATGCTCCAGTGTCATCTATTACAGCTCTCATTTTCTTGTACTGTAACTGGTTTTGCAAATTGTATCCCAGGGACCAAAATTATAAAAATATCTGTATTGAGCATAAAATCCAAACATAAAGCCAAGGCTCTGCATTAACAGTTCAGTTCATGATGAGAATGTGAATGTATTTGCAGGAATTACTGTACCAGCTTTCAGACTCAAAAACAGATTAATTAGTTGCTTATTCACATGCATATTACTGGGATATTGGCTGTTTATTAGTACTTATAAAGCACATTAATGCTTTATTCTGCATGACCATATTCTACATCCCATAATCACCCAATACCTAAACTTAACAACTACCTTAACTATTAATAAACAGATATTAGGAGTTTATTGATGCAAAGTTTAGTTATTAGTGAGATTTGGACCCTAAACTAAAGTGTGACCAAATACATACAATTAATTTATATCTGACAAATAATATGCCAATGAATGAGAGATGCACATTTAGACACTGAACACATTTTTGCCACACTCTCATGACATCGACTAATAATTTATACATCAAAACACAGTAAAATATATTGTTTAAAACATATTTTTCTCTCTCATGCTTACCAAGGATACATTTATTTGATCAAAAAGGCAGTAAAAACAGTAATATTGTGAAATATTACCATTTAAATAACTATTTATGCATGTAATTTGAAATACTTGTCTTCAGTGTCACATGATCCTTCAAAAATCATTCTAATATGATGATTTGATGCTCAAGAAACATTTCTGATTATTATCAAATTATTCATAATTTTAAATCAGAATTCTATGATGTATAGAAAGTTCATTGTTTTGTAACAGTGTAAAAGTCTTCACTGTCACTTTTGATTAATTTAATGCATCCTTGCGGAATAAAAGTATAATTTTCTTTACAAAAAATACTCTGATGTCTCATTTGTTTACATTATTTAATATATTAACTAACTAACAATGAGCAATACAGTATTTATTAATCTTTGTTAATGTTAGTTAATAAAAATACAGCTGTTCATTGTTTGTTTATGTTAGTTCACAGTGCATTATCTAATGTTAACAAATACAATATTTGATTTTAATAATGTATGAACGTTGAAATTAACATTAACTTATCAATTCTTAGTTCATCTTAACTAAGGTAGTTAACTAATGTTAACTAATGAACCTTATTGTAAAGTGGGTTACACTTTGTTACATTGTAATTATATATTTAAGTACTGAGTAATATTCATATTAATTAACTACATGTACTTACTATAGGGTTAGGGTAGGATTAGGATTTGGTTGAGGGTTTAGTTGCATGTAATAATTATGCATCATTTACTGTTATTACTATGGTAAGTACATGTAACATATGTAACAAGGACTTATTTTGCATAAATATTTTTTTCCCCCAATGCAACCATGGTTCTCTCTGGTTCTGCTTTTTAATATGATCTTTCTTGATATCTTTGATAACTGAAACGACAGCAGCGTCAGTTAAACGTCCCGTGCTTTTGAGGAAAGACGCCTCTCTTTTGGATCCGGAGTCTCCATGAGGAAAAGCAGGATTCTATGTTGTGAACGGCATTGGGTTAATGCCGGCTGACAGACCCGAGATTAAAGCTGGGCAGAAGGTGTCCGAGCTGGGCCTGTCTATCGATGACGGCTCGGGAGGTAATGACATAGGCTTTAGTGCAGGTCAGAAGGATCAGCTAATGAAGACTTATGTGTGGAGGAGAGGAAAGCATTACTTCAAATCAATGCCGGCTAAGACCAAGCGCCTGATAACCTTGGTTCAGAATTAGCCGGCGGACCATAAATCGTGAGCGGAAACGCCTCATGCAAAACACGCCGTTTACACAGACTCACACACTCTCTCCAAGTCCTCTGCTGGACAAGTGCTGTCGATATTGAAATAAGCCCGAGCAATTTGTTTTAAGAGGATGATACAGGGGAGGATGGAATTAACAAGGAAAGTCTCCCGTGTGTACGTGGATGTGCTTCATCAATGCATGCGGGCGGTGGACACGAGATCTCGAGCAGCGTCAGCAATCTCCTGCGGTGTGACATGCTGGAGTTCATTTAATACTACTTTTTAATACTTCCTCTTCTATATGAAAGTCAATAATTCTCAAATTGCAGTACCAAGTGAAGTGCAAAAAGCTTAAAAAAAAAAGTGCTCTTCTATGATAGAGGCTTTCCTTTATACACTACACTCCGTGGTCTCAAAAACTAGGCATATTTAGATACTTAAATGTATTTATTTCATTGTAAAACAACATAAATGACTGACGCTTTCAATGAATGGGATTTTAGTGGATGTATTGAGAGTAACACTTTATTTTAAGGTGACGTACATACACTAAATGCACTTACTGTAAATTATGCACAATTACAAGTAACTAACCTTAAACAAAACCCTAACATGATGTAGTTAAAGGGATATTTCACCGCTGGAAAGATGAATGTGTATTTAAAATGGGTCATTTATTTAGTAGAAATGTGAAATTATTTTAGACGTTGGTGCCTTCTAGACTGAGAAAAGCCAGAAAATTTATTTTTGGCTCATGTGGACGAAAGACTACAACTCCCAGAATGCACTTGCTTCGCTGCCCTACGAGGCCACTCCCAAGCCACGCCTACCGGTTACAGAGGGCAGTATCGGGAGAAATGATACAGCTAGGCTACTAATCGACAAAAATAACGACTTTATTCAACTATTGATTTTCTTCTGTGTTTCTCTGAGTGAGTTCACGTAGTGTAACAGCGCAGCGCTTCTGGGTTGTGCGTCAGAACAGAGGCTCACTATTGGCCGACGCTGGTCATGTGTGTGATGCTGGCCAATAGTGAGCCTCCGTTCTGACGCACAACCCAGAAGCGCTGCGCTGTTACACTACGTGAACTCACTCAGAGGTCGTTATTTTAAAAGTCGTTATTTTTGTGTTTTTTTTGCGCACAAAAATTATTCTCGTTGCTTAATAAACTGGTTGAGCCACTCACTTGGACTATTTTAAACATTGTCTTTACTAACTTTCTGGGCCGGCAAGTTTCAATTACATAGAAGCCTATGGAGGAGTGAGACAGCTCTCAGATTTAATCAGAAATATCTTCATTTGTGTTCCGAAGATGAACGAAAGTCTTACGGGGTTGGAACAACATGAGGGAGAGTAATTACTGACAGAATTTTCATTTTTGGGTGAACTAACCCTTTAAATAAATCCACTTGCTTTGGATATTTGATCTAATGCAGTGACATTCATTCCCTTTAGTCACACACTCTCCGCAGACATTATTCATTCACACAGACACTCTGAAGACTCTCTGAAGACCTCAGGTCGTCTGTAGTCCATCAGTCTGCCACAGGTTTGATGGAAGAGAGCAGCGTTTCATCGATAGTGAGGAGAGGTGAATGATCCAGGCCTCACCTTGCCTCTCTCTTTCTTGCTTTCTTCTATTCTGCTGCTTTCTCTCACATGCATGTGCATATATAGAATATCTCTCTTCCTTCCATTACCATCTACTTTCTTTTTTCAATCACACGCACATTACCATGGAAACTGCAAAACTCTAAGCTCAGAGGGTCTGGAGGTTGTTGAGTGTGAGTGATGTGAAGCCAGCCCCCTCACATCTGAATATCCCAAAACCTGCAAACTATTGATTGCTAGGCGAGAGAGCGGCCCTGTGATCTAATGGGCAAAGGAAACCATGGTTACGCATGTTTAAACGAAATCTTTGTACTCAAGGTTACAGATACGGCCACGGGGGAGAGATACCGACTGAATATCTGCACAATATGAGAGTTTTTCTCAGGTCAGGACATCACAGCAGAGGAAATCTTTGTATTATATATTCAGTTAGAGAGTTGGGAGTGTAATTTGCGGCTCTAGCCCATGCAGTATGAATCAATTTAGGACCATGAACGACCTCTTTTAGATACACATGTATTAGAGTTGCACTAAAGTGACTTGCATGTTAATATGCTCTTTTAAAGCCCCACTGAAGTGCCTTGTTTGACGCGTTGACGTAATTTCCACTGAAACGGGAAGCTAAGGCGGGACATATTGAATGGCTCCTCCCCCTTTTCGAAAAGCCAATAGCGTTTAGTTTACCTCACAGACTGCAGTCGTACATGACGGCACCATGGAAGCGAATCCGAGCGCTGATGATACGCTGGATTCAATAATAGATGTGTGAATAAATTCTAGCCATTTCATTCTTAACCAACGTTGGAAAACGGAATAAAGCTCGAGCGTTTGAGCAACCAAACACACTTCTCCAAACCATATTGCTCTGTGACGAGTCAGCACTCGCTTCGGCCAGGTGCTGTTTATAGCAAAGGGGGCGGAGCTTTAGATTCTAGAGGGCATTTGATTGGACAGAAGTAGTGATGAGAAGCGGTGAGGTCATAAAAATCCGTGATCCATTTTAGAGACTGAGGCCCTGTTTACACGAGAACGCTCGCGGGTGAAAACGTAAAAATATTTTATCAGATGTGCCTTTCGTTTAGACGGCGACGGCGTTTTTGGGGCTTAAAAACGCAAAAAAGTGAAACCACCCTCCAGAGTGGAAATCTTAAAAACGCTCCACCGTCGCGTTTCCGTCTAAAGGGTAAAAACGCAAAAGTCTGCTAAAC
The DNA here is from genome assembly GCF_964197995.2 of Scardinius erythrophthalmus. NCBI lineage: Eukaryota > Metazoa > Chordata > Actinopteri > Cypriniformes > Leuciscidae > Scardinius > Scardinius erythrophthalmus. The sequence goes on along the minus strand of NC_138230.1, from coordinate 43,461,913 downwards.
AGTGAAGGTGTTTAGTTAAAAAGTGATCACTTTTGCGTTTTCTCTTCAGATCGTTTCCGTGTAAACGTAGCCTGAGGCTATGTTTACACGGAAACGATCTGAAGAGAAAACGCAAAAGTGGCGTTGCGTTATCACTTTTTTATTCTGTGTTTAGATGAGCGTTATGGGGGGGAAATCTGCGTGCATATGGTGACGCAAAAGTGAGTGAAATTCGATGTATAGTATGTACTCCAGGCGGCTAGGTGGCAATGGACCGGTGATCGGCGCATTCACTGTCTAGCAGACTTTTGCGTTTTTACCCTTTAGACGGGAACGCGACGGTGGAGCGTTTTTAAGATTTCCACTCTGGAGGGTGGTTTCACTTTTTTGCGTTTTTAAGCCCCAAAAACGCCGTCGCCGTCTAAACGAAAGGCACATCTGATAAAATATTTTTACGTTTTCACCCGCGAGCGTTCTCGTGTAAACAGGGCCTAAGTTTTGAATGCTTACAGTATATCTCCAGCCCGTTCTCATCCTAGGGCGTCATATATTGACGCTTTTGACATTTCGTCGGCATCGAACGCACATGGCACCCTTTAGCGTCAATATGAGAAGCAGATAGAAATGGGCCAGAAGGCGCCTCCTGGCGGTCTAACCCTAACCCTAGACCAGACCTAAACCTACCCATAACCGAACAAAGCTCTGTGCGTGTCATATTGACGCTAAAAGGTGCCATGTGTGTTCGATGTAGACGAAATGTCAAAAGCGTCAATATATAACGCCCAAGGATGAGAATAAATGCGAATTTTGTAATTGTTTTGGAATACACCAGCATATTCATAACCTTAAGGCTAACATATTCATACTAAAAGCTAAAAAACGTAAATTTTGATTTCAGGGGGCCTTTAAATTTCACATTTTATAGCAACTTTTTTAAAGGCCTAACAAAAAGGCCTTCTGTTTTGCATCTTTGGTAGATTTAAAGAGGACCTATTATGCTTTTTCAAGCTCAAACAGCAACATTACACAAAAAAACCCCATCATAAGACCCCTTTAAAACACAGCCTTTTTCATAAACATATTATATTATCAGCATAACAATTAAAACTTCAATCTCTGACTTCAAATAAAGTAAAAATAAAATAAGGTTTTCGACTTTGCGAATAAAACGTCATGTAAACCTCAAAGACAACATAAGATCTATATACCTGTGATTGACAGGTCAAGGCCAGCATCAGCCTGGGTTACGGTGGCCATAGCAGAGCTTGAGGAATGCGAGTTTTCTCCTATAGATTTAAGTTTAAGGCTTTAAGGACACGTTTGAGTCACCAGCCACCAACACGTGCAACACTTTTCATTATCCGTTTCCCTCTGTTGCTCGCCCTCCCCCTGCTCGGCTTTGAAGACTTCTTGTTGCAAGGCTTGACAGTGCTTCCTCATGAATCTGGACTAATTGGATCCCACCTCCATGAAAGGCTGGTTGAGGAGATGTGATGGAGAAGGTGGGAGGAACAGTCGGATGACAGAGTGGGCGACCGGAGCAGGAGGCAGTGGGCGTTCGGCATTACGCTACTCCTCTCAAAGTCACTGAACGCAGACATTAACTGTTCGCAGAACTTTCTTTGATGCTTGTGTCTGCCTTGTGTCCGGTTTCAATGCTAAACACTGTGGTGATGATGATAAACTGCAAAATCAAGGTTTTAATACCTCAAAGTGTTTTTGAGAAATGTGTTTAAGTAATATCTTTTTAATCTAAAAAACTGATTAAATTACCAATTTTGTTTCCCAGAACATTAGCTTCCCAGAATGTTTTTTTTTTTTGGTTCCCAGAATGTTCCCAAAATTTTAGTTTTTGATTCTCAGAATGTTCCCAGAATGTAGTATTTGGTTCCCATATAGTTTTTGATTCTCAGAACATTAGTTTTTGGTTCCCAGAATGTTCCCAAAATGTTAGTTTTTGTTCCCAGAACGTTAGTTTTAGATTCCCATAATGTTCCCCAAAACATTCCCAAAATGTTAGTTTTTGTTCCCAGAACGTTAGTTTTTGGTTCCCATAATGTTCTTTCAAAATATTCCCAGAACGTTAGTTTTTGGTTCCCAGAACATTAGTTTTTGGTCCCAAGAATGTTCCAAGAATGTTCTTTTTTAAGGTTATTTTTTTTTGGTTAGCCAGGAAAGTTTTCTTAAGGAAATAGAACGTTCGTTTTTGGTTAACTTTATATTAACGTTTCCTTAACGTTATTCTAACATTCCCAGTAATCATCAGCACTCCTGTGGCCCAGTATAAGCGGTATGGAAGATTGATGTATGGTGCCTATAAATATTATACAAACCATAATCTTGTTTCATTTATTGTTTAATTAATAGAAATAATCCAAGATTAAATAAAGATTACATTTGTCCATTAATATGTAAGATTTACTAGATCTCATGGGGTACCCAGATTTGAAATTTCTTCATCACCAAAAAACAATGACAATCTATGGTTTTTAAAATATGAAATGTTTTCAGATATTAGAAATCAAGTAAATAATTATTTAGTTTTAGAAGTAAAGTTGTATCCATCTTTTTTTATTTTTACTTCATCTGTCTCCCAATGTCATTCGCCTCCAGTTATTCGTTCCAGTTCTAGTTTTATCAGTAAATGGGTGTAGGGGTGCTGGGGTTTCTTTGGGATCAGAGAAGCACCGCTGCTCCTGAAACACCCGAACCGATGGAGTGTTTCTGGAATCCGTCAACGTTATTCCCACTTTATGTTTTCCATGATGCCAGCAGAGCTTGTGTACAACAGGCCCCATAGAGGACTGTAAAACGTGTGTCATTTCGTGGCTGTAACTTGTGAAGAAAACGCCGCTGGAATGATGAGGTGTCACGTAGCATGAGGTCCCATAAAGTAAACGATTGCAATTACTCCTTCATATTTGATGTTGACATGCTGAAAATGATTTTCAAGCACTAAATGTGGAAATGTCCTTGAAAAATATTTCGGCTGGTTTTAATGGATTTCGGCTGTTTTAATGCATTACAAGTAGTCACTGAATCTGTGGTCTGTCAATTTACAATTGTGGGTTGTTCATAAATAAATACATGTTTGTAATATGCTTTAAAGCATACATTTGCAGCATATATCTGGCTATAATTTATGTAATTTTCTTTTTTTTGTGTCAAAATGTGTCTAGTTTTATTTTCTAAGTCTATTTTGCTCTTTATTTTGTCAGTTTAAAATGTCTGTCACACAGCCAAACGTTATTTCCGTGTTTAAATGTTTTTTATTTGTTATTTCAGCAGAAGATCATTTGTAACTACACTTTTTTTGGCAAAGAAATAAAACTGACAACCTAACAAAAATGCATGAAAAAGCAAAACCTCCAAACCCACCCAAACGTTATTTCCTCACATTATTTAGTATATAGTTTTCTCAAGCACAAACTGGTTCAGAAATACGCGACTTGTCTTGTAGAGTGGAGGTTAACTATTTGGACAGCAGAAACAAGCCAGAAATCGCAAAGGCAGTTTATGGAGAGACTTGCGTCGTCTTACTGGTCCTTGGCCAGGAATGAACAAAGTTATTTTAACTTCTCATTATGATGCGATAATTAGACACCAATTCGGGAGCGAGAGATGGAAAACTGTTCCCAGCCCTCCTCCTCCTCCTCCTCCTCCTCCTACGCAGGGCAGTATATATATATTCAAAATAGACTTTTTCCTCTGTGCATGTTTACTTTATGCATGCATGAATGGAAGGCTTTAATATCATTGTTTATAATCATGCCTGCAGAAAGTCCACTTAACTGAGGCTTTGAATGATTTGTGTCTGAATGGCGAACCCGTAATGTGGGACGGCCCGTGATGATTGGTCCTCTGTTCTGGCATCTGCTCTCTACGGTCTTATCTGATGTGGATTTCTATGGAGCTTTTCATAATTTACTCTGCTGATTTCCTCAAAGATGACTACTGGCATATGAAGCGTGTTTTTAAGTATAGAACGGTTGTTTATACTGCTTTGTCCCAGCCTTGAGAGAGAAATCAATAAAATGTGGACTGTGGAATGGCACAAATATGTAGGCTATATGGGAAAGCATCAAAGATAGACTGTAAATGAAAAGACCCTGTATTGGGTTTGTCACATTATTACCAAAACAATGGTTTGATGTATATTTTACTGTTTTGTGGATTATTTTGTGTTTCAATTTAGCCGGGAAGCCAATAGGTTGTGAAATGACAGGTTCCAATTTTGTGACAATGTATTCCGCTATTGGGGCATGTTGTCACACACCCCAATGGTGGAAATGTTCAAAAGCTTAAAGTCCCCCTGTGGTGAAAATTAAGCTTTTAATGTTGTTTATGTGTCTATGTGGTGTTTTTAATGTGCTTTAAGACAAACCATGTGTAAATTCATAAGTCGACAGCATTGCTGAGTCTTTTCTCCTTAAAACTGCAGTGAACCAAAGACAGTCTCAAAAAGACGCTTTGAAATCGCTGGTGTTTCTGACGTCACAAACTACCTTGTAACCAATCAGGGGTGCGTTTCCCGAAAGCATCGTTGGCCAACTATGGTCGCAAGTTCCGTCGTTACCAATAGAGTTCAATGGACATTGCGATGAACTTGCGACCATAGTTGGCCAACGATGCTTTCAGGAAACGCACCCCAGATCAACGTGTGATCGTCAACGAGTGGATGAGCTGAGTGAGTGAGTGGAGGCGGGGCTCATTAGCATATTCATAGTGCTGCGTATACTAAATGAGGCAAGGGTGTCGAGTTACATTCAAGCCATTTTAATGCATGAAGGAAAAAACGTTTAAATATGTAATTCTGGTGATCAAAGGTGAGTTTTAAGGGATAAAATGATTGACAGGGGGACTTTAAACTAAAGCAATACTTTGAGGTATGTGGCTATATAGAAATTGATAAAAATAAACCAACCCTAAGTAAAAAAGTGTGGCAATTATTCTGGTCTCTTCTTTACTTATTTAAATGCCTATATCTAAAGAGCCATTAAAATCCATTTATTATTTAGAAAACCTGTTTATTGCGGTTAACGGGTGTGAGTTTTGTATGTTCTGGGGGTGTTTTAATAATGGGGATATTTGGGGATATTTAATTAAATTAATCAATCAACGATACTATTGATCAGCATTACCGAACGTAGACGTTCCACTAGAAACAAACATTGATGTATTGTTCTAATTTATTACTGTGAAGCTGCTTTGATACAACCTGTGTTGTGAAAAGCGCTATATAAATAAACTTGACTTGACTTGACTTGACTTGACTTTTAGGTGTTGGCCATCAGACTGTTGTGATCTTCAGCCCAGAGACTGCTAACGTCAGCTCTTTTCTCAGCTTTATTCATAGAAAACTGCCCGCTTTCTCTCACTCTCTTATTCTGCCTGTCCTTGTATTGGATAATTTATCGGCTTCTCAGCCAGAAAACCTAAGTAAACATAAACTCAACTTCACAGCCCAAAAACTCTACATTTGCTTCATGAGGGCAATCACCAGAAGCATAATAAGAGATCTTTATTGTTATAAGGATTCTGGCAATGTAATGTTTTTAAATATGAAACCCCCCCAGAAGGTTTAGCATGAGGGCATTAAAGTGTGTGTTAGAGGAAATTTAGTTTATTTGAGTTTAGTCTGATCTCTTTGTTTATCAAAAGGGAATAAAATCCCATTTTCTACTGCATAAATAAGCACTACTATATTTTTCAGTGCACATAACTGATGGACAAGTTTGGATTTACCTGAATATCTTGTCTTAGAATAGAGATAAACACAGTTCGCTTAGACAAATGACACACAAACAAGTCTATCTTTATTGAACACACGGTAAATCCATATTTAATGCATGTTTTTGCAACCCAGGCTCATGAAAAATACGACACAACATGGCTACATTTCTGAAAACAAGATGATGTTGTTTATATTTGATTTAAAAAAAATTCACCTGAATTTAGATTTTGAATAGATTTCCAGGAACTCATTATACTTGCCAAACAAGGACACACGACTTTAATCTTTACATTTGACTCCTCTCTTTCCCTTTTCCTCTCTTTTTCAGCTCTCACCATCTATGGCCTTGTGAACAGGGTGATTATCACCTTGACCCTGCGGTCAGAAGCTTTTGAGCGGGTTCCCTCTCTTACCTGAGTGCAGAATGAATAAAAGATTGTACAAGGTCACCCTATAGAATACAGATGAATCTGCCTCACACATATACGCTTCCTCATCAATTTACCAACCTCCACTATTGGATAAAATGAAGGAATGCTGGCCAGAGCCATTTGCTAATCACAGGTTTATTTTGCACTGATGAAACCAATGTGACTTGTGTTGATGAAAGCGAATTCAATCTTTTCCAGCGCCTTACAACATGAGTGTAGTTGATTGCGCCGATAACGTTTGTAAAACCCGAGCTCCCTGCAAATTGCTTTTCTGGATTGTGACTGTTGCATTCAGTGACATCTTTTAGTTCATTTAACTGGCTCACTAAACTTCACTGTCAAAAGATTGGTTGTCCAAATCAGGGTACTGTAGGTTTTTATAAATCCTGATGCATGTTCTGGAAACGGTGCACGCATCTTTAAAAGCCCTTTTTGTGCTTCTATGTTCACGTCAGCATCAGATTTTCTAAGCTAGCTGACAATATGAAGCATGCACAGCCACACAGGAGCTCGTGAAAGTACATGAGGTGAAGAAAAACAAGTCCACTACAGCTCTGGCCATTAGCCTAGTCATAAAATCTAGCATGATACCGCTATATAATTAGACGACGACGACATCAGTAGTCCAGTCTGCATCCTACAGATCTCAACATTTTTAGTTTTGCATGGATTAACGCCAAGGTAGCACTGAAACAAAAGAGGTGTTTGCCTCAGGTAATTTCCTTGCAGTTTCTTTCAGGCGCTTCACAACTGCAAACCCTCAGGCTTTGGCAACTGCAAAGCCAAGGAACATGTTTCTCATTATCAACAAAAACAAAACCGAGAAACCATATGTCAAAACAAGCAGGCTTTTTGTTCGTCTAAACAGCTCTGACAGAGCAACCACGACAAATGGAGGAGAAAAGAGGAGGGAACTGTTAATCGAGATAAATGCACTGCATAGAGCTAAAGAGGTCCAGCATTGCTTTTTAAGAGAATTGAATTACTCTGCACTGAGATGTATGGCTGTATAGCAGATCCGAAATGAACGGTTTTATTTTTATACAAGTTGGTTTTTATTTGATTGCTGAAATGTGTTTTAGATGAGTCTTAAATATTAAATTAATGTTATGCAATGCTTCCAAAAATATCTTAAATATTAATATTATGGTTATATATACAGTGCATTTTATATTCTGATGATTCCTAAAATTGTTTACAATATATTTAAACCAAATAAGTAGCCTATGTATGCCACACGCAAACCTGAAATCACTGAAATAACTGTCTAAGATTGCTCTTTGAGACAGACCTATTATGATCTGTAAACGGTAAAATAAAAAAGCGTCAGATTCACGAATCAGCAGGTTTCTGAAACGCTTTCCACCTGTCAATCATTTTACGCGTTCACAATCCATAGCCGGAAACTAAGAGCGCGCGATACATGAATGTTTTGAAAGAGTTTAGAGGGAACGAAATGTTCACTTCACATCCTAAAAGGATTAGGAGGACCAAAAAGCGACGGACACAAGAGAAGAGGGACATTGGTAAAGCTTTTCAGCGCTGGAAGAAGAACTGAGAGCTGCGAAACGCTTGAAAAAAGACGCCGAAATGCTTAACAGGTAAATAAACTGTTGTAGAAAAAGAGGGCGTGTCTAACGGCTAGCGGAAGTTCTCGAACGTAACATCGCTTTCAGTACATGCCCTATCCATTGAATCAAAACAGCACTTACAGTACTTACCTGAGTCCAGAGAGCTTTCCTAGACCACCAGGCCCGAGACACTAAGCTTTTATAGACCGTTATAGTCTATACTTTTAGTCCTTCCTTCTATCTGCCCACACACTTTAACCATGAACCACTGGGACAAGAGTTGAGCTTTCAATTCCAGCCTTTCTGTCAGTTTTAAATAACAAGCTGGCCTCAACAAATGGAAACCCCTCAACTTGCATTTATTCTCTTGCCTTTGCACTGTCCTTTCACAAAATCCCATTTTCAGAAAAAAGGCAAAAAAGTTGCATTGGAAAATAATTGACTGCTTCTTGCAAATAAACGGGTGAACAAGGTTGCAGAGCCCATAAAATACATTGACGAGGGTAAATAGCGTGTTACTTCTCTGTTGCCCAGGTCCTTGTGATGAAGTATACAGATTTGCAATTTCCACAGGCAAAGACAAGCCCAATAAACCTCATAATAACATGCAGGGTTAACAGAGCTGTTGTTTTCACCTAGCCAGCCATGGCTATAAATATGAGTTTAAACTAGCTGAAGATGGTTACGCATGTGGTTTATTTATGGGCCTTTGTTTTCACTTTATGTCTGTAAAGTTTATATTTTCCTAAGCTCTATGCCAAATCAATAGTCACATATTGAAAGCATAGATCTTTGGAATAACTTGCTGAATCTCTTCTGAAATGTGAATGTGTGACAAATTTCATTACCAGTTTCAATAATGAAAACACCAGGGTTGTTGATTCAGATATGCGAGTCGTTCATCAGGATGCGTTTGTGAGAGACAAACAAGACTTAAAGGGTTATTCACCCAAAAATTTTAATTATCCCATAATTTACTCACCCTCAAGCCATCCTAGGTGTGTATGACTTTCTTCTTTCAGCCAAACACAATCTGAGTTATATTAAAAAATATCCTGGCTCTTCCCAGCTTTATAATGGGAGTGAATGGTACCTGAGATTGTGAAGCCCAAAGAAGCGCATCCATCCATCATAACAGTAATCCATACCACTCTAGGGGGTTAATAAAGGCCTTCTGAAGCGAGAATATCCATATTTATAACTTTATAATCTATAATCACTGGCTTCTGGTAACACCATACACCTCTGTGACCTCTGACCTGACTGACCTGATGTAGGATGTAGGAGTAGCATAAGCTCAGGTGAGAGTAGAAACTCAAACTCAAGCTCCTCCCACATTTCTCTTTAAAAAAGGTTGTTTTAGACTTCTAATTCATGACCGGTGTTTTGTTTTGCTCGATCTTCTGCGCTTCCGCATTCGCCAGTATGTCATCCGTCGAGTCAGAGGTCACTCTTCCACCAGATCTCGACTCGCGTACAGCCGTTACTGGTGTTTATAGTTAATAAAGTCATAAATATGGAAATTTTTCTTACAAAAACGCATGGCTTCGCTTCAAAAGGCCTTTATTAACACCTGGAGTCGTATGGATTACTGTTATGGTGGATGGATGCGCTTCTCCATTCACTCCCATTATAAAGCTGGGAAGTGTCAGGATATTTTTTTATATAACTCCGATTGTGTTTGGCTGAAATAAGAAAGTCATACACCAAGGCTTGAAGGTGAGTAAATTATGGGATACTTTTCATTTTTGAGTGAATAACCCTTTAAGCTTTTTACAGTGATCCTGACGTGAACCAAGACGTCTCTGATCCGCTGATAATAAACAATGGTGAGTATGAGTGTGTATTTAGAAAGGCAGCAACAGTGTGATGGCTCTGGGCTTGGAGACGTGTTTATTTACTTAAGCGACGTGTGTATATTTGGCTCGGTCGGATTGTTCTCTCTGAGGTAGCGTCTCTGTGTGAGAGGGTTTGCCTGCTTCTGCTTCAGGACCCTGCTGATAATACAGGGCTGCCCTGACACTGCCCGATGAAAAGCGACCCTGAGAAACACTGCTAACACCACGCTGTGACCAATTTAAAACACAGAGGCAGTCTCTAAAAACACAAGACTCACACAAAGTGATAGTGTTTCTAGGATTGTAGTACCCTGTAGTCTTTTTTCTTGGAGGAAACCTTAATATTGCATTTTTTTTTACAGCATAGTATACTCACCAAGACTGCAATTATTTTACCAAAAATACATTTAAATAAGTGAAATATTATTACAATTTAAAACAACAGTTTTTTTCCTGTGATCAAAGCTGAATTTTCAGCATCATTACTCCAGTCTTTAGTGTCACATGATCCTTCAGAAACCATTCTAATATGATGATTTGATGCTCAATAATTTATTATTATCAATGTTGAACAGCATTCATTTCAAAAATAGATTTTTTGCAACATTATGAATGTCTTTATTGTCGCTTTCGATCAATTTAATGCATCTATGTTGAATAAAAGTATTAATTTCTTAAAAAAAAAAAAAACTACTGACCCCAAACCTTTGAACAGAAGTGTATGTTTTTCAAAAGTAAGACAAAATCTGTTAAGACATGTTTTGGTTTTTAAATGTCAGTGTAGTTAATGAGAGAAACTATACACCTGTAGTAACTCTGCTTGGACACCTGTGCGAATTTGATGAAATCAAGTCCAAGAAGATCAAGTTAATTTTTTTGGAGAAAAACTTTATATTGCATAAAAGCTCATTGTTGTTACTGTGCTGTGGCAGTACAACAGTACAGTGATGAAATCAGATGGCGGTACTGAACGATTAATACGTGCATATGCTTAAAAATATGTTTTTAATGGCGAATTAAGCCCATAAAAATCACAGACCAGTTGATTTAAAGTAACCAGAAAAGCATCACTTTTTTTTTTTGCAGATAGCTGGATATTTAGTATCCGAGGCTGTGAAATTCACACATTTTAAGTGCATGTTTAATGCGACTAAATACAGTCCTGTTAAATGAATGCTTTCTAAAAAATATCCGGTAACACTTTATTTTAGTGTCCTTAATATATGTTACATGTACTTTCCATAGTAATAACAGTAAATTATGCATAATTACATGCAACTAACCCTCAACCAAATCCTAATCCTACCCTAACCCTATAGTAGTTGGTTAATATTACTCAGTACTTAAATATATAATTACACTGTAACAATGACACCTTAAAATAAAGAGTAACCAAATATCCTTCTTTGTTAAAAGAGGCACACATCTGTAGAGGCACTGAAAGCTTTTCAGCATCCGTTTGCAAATGTTGCCTCTCAACCCAACGCCGTTGTCTTGACTCGAGCCTGTTAATATGATGCGATGATTTTATTAATGCATCCGAAACCTGTTGCCCACATGTTACATATATGAGGCCTCCATCCTCAAATCAAAACCAGCTGCTGCTGCGACCGTTAAAAAAGCTGAACTGAATAGTAGTACAGTTGTCTACGCCGGATAGAATAATATGTTTATTATACTGGCAATGGAGTGCCATTGCCAGGAAATACATAATATATACAGCGATGTATAGGAATATATTACTCATCCCTAGTGTGGTGTGGGCCTCCACAGGTAATGGATCCAGCACATGGGTTTGGACACACTCCTGCGTCCCTTCATCACAGATTGAGTGATGAACCCCCGACTGTAAGTGCATTACAGACCCGACTCTCCATCTAAGATCCCGTAGTTAGTCCTTTCAGAAGGGTTTTCTTTCCCTCCTAAACACAGAACGGCATGTTGCTCATTTATTTCGGCTGCTGTCCTATGAGGAAACATAGGAACATGCCAGTGAGCAATGTGATTAGGCTCGGTCCAACCTGAGAGATTGTTATTTTTGCGTTCGTGCCAGAGTATATAAAAGCACTGCTTGTACATTATATGATATGCTAGAGCTCAGCGTCTCTGACAAGGGGAAAAAATGTAGGGCTGTTTTGGATACGGTGTGTTATAGCCACTGTTCCATTTTAATGATTTGGGCTTTGCTCCACCGCCGGGACGCAGAACTTCACACTGACAGACAGTATATCTAAATTCTCATTATGTCCTGTTTGTGTTTTTTACATATTGCCTTTATTGCATGCTGTAATTTTAGCAGGTTTTTTTTTTTTTTGCATGCTGTAATTTTAGTATTTTTTTTGCACATTTAAAGGGACACTTCACCCATTTGCATTAAGCTTTGCATTGTTAGAAACCCAGTCATACTATTGAATGGTCGTGCAACACTCTCTCATTTTCCCCTGAGATGGGAGAAATCCGTTATTTACCACTTACACTTCCTCCTACAATGACGCAAAAATCGTCATTTTGCGTCATTGTAGGAGGAAGTGTTAGAGGGGGGGATTTCTGTTAAGACTACAGACACTAGTTTCTCATCTTTCCCAGGGTGGGGCGCGCTCACGCTACAGACCTATTACAGATCAGTGGGTGGGACTTTACTCTCTGAAACTGAAAGCAATATCCTCCATCTTGTTTGTAGCTAAGCTAACAGGCGCTGTGGAGACAGATGTAAAGTTATGACAATAGCGGAGGAGAGTGCTCAATATGATATAGAAGAAGAGGATTTCGGAAGTCTGATGCTTGAATCAGGTGTTTGTGGCTACCTTTACAAGCCGCATTATAGCGAAGAGCAGCCGAGGCAGAAGACCTGCCTGCCGCGGACGAGGAGCCCGGACTGGCTCGAGTTAGGGCGGACTGGTGGCGCCGGTGATCTCACTATGCAGCTACGAACCGCTACGAACACAGAGATAGAGTCCGTCTGCGGCAAAGAATTTCAACGATGACAATTTCTCCTGGACGAAATCTCTGAATCAGACGAGGACACGGACGTTTGTGTTGAGAACTATCCTAGTTTCGCACCGCATATGTTCTGACTGAACATCCAGGTACCATGCAATAATTCACCTTTTCGAAAGAAATACAAACGAGGAGTAATGCACTATATGAGTTCGCCAACTAACTAGACATTTTGTGTGAATGTGAAATGAATTTCAAGCTCTGGTAGTAGCTAGCCTTGTAGACGGAAGAGTGATTTCTCTTATAGGCAGATATGCGCTTTCTGGATTAGTGGGAGTGGCTTGCGGAGCTGTGCAATGTGGTGCATTGTGGGAGTTGTTGTCTTTCATACAAATGCGTTCTGAAGTTATTTTTTGTCTTTTCTCGTTCACGAAGGCACCAAATTCAAAAATTATTTTACATTTCGACTACATATATGACCCACTTTAAATAAAAAACAATGTTCAAATGGGTGAAATGACCCTTTAAGGCTTTTGTTGAATTATTTAATTTTTTTTTTAGCTTGATACTTAATCACGCTTTAGCAACCGCAAACATTTTAAGAGGCAATACTTCACCCGTGTGCCTAAAAAATCTATCGTTGATGCAAAGGACTGGTTGAGACATAATGCACCGTCATTACTCATCATCGGTGAAAAGAACAAATAAAGTGCATGCAAGACGAATCAAAAACACATGAATCAACAATTTATTACAATCTCAATTCTGGGGCTGATTGCAATCAGATGATGTCGTATACGTTTCAGTTGATTGCTTTATATGCATCATTCTGGTCTCCTCCAGTCTGGAGCCTATCACGATGTTTTGCGTGTGTTATTGGGTGTAGTGCACGTATTATCATAACTGTGTACAAATCAGTGCTCAAGAGAGAAGTCAGTGGAGAGTGCTTATGTTAAAATGCATTCACAGAGTCATGGACGAATTCAAACACATTCAATCAGGAAAGTAAATAAACAGAGCCACTGAATTGTCACCTGTCTCGTTCTTCCTTTATGCAACATATAAACACTGAGACTTTTCTACTGTACTTCATGAAGGACTGCCATTTATCCATAAATAACACCAGTCGTAACATCAACTGTTGTACGCTGGCACTTTTAGTTAGATTTTCCAAGCTTTAAAGTAAATCTTTAAAGACTTTGTGTGTGTGTGTGTGTGTGTGTGTGTGTGTGTGTGTGTGTCAGGTTTTGCTTGCATTATGGGACCAAATGTCACCGCAGTGAGAGTAAAGGCTAACATCACATTCACTGTTATGCCTATGAGCAAGCAGCTTATGCATCTTACAAAAAAAATATAAATATGAGGTGAACTGCAATATATCGTAATGAAAATTAGAAAGTTGATGTTTGTTGAAGGTTGGGTTTAAGAATGGAAATTATCTTTACAGAATTATTTTAATTTTATTTATATTCTAAATAATCTGTATTGAATTGAATAATAAGTAATCTAATAATATGGTCAATATAATCAATGTAAAAAGCAAACAAACAATAGAACTCAATGGACAAACCCTCATGATGCCAATATATACAGTATGTGTGTTTGCACATTGCGTGTGTGTGTGTGTGTGCATGTATGTGTGTGTGTGTGTGTGTGTGCGCACATGTTTGTGTGTGTGTGTGTGTTTGTGTGCATGTATGTGTGTGCGTGCACATGTATGTGTGTGTTTGAGTTTACATGTGTGTGTGTGTCCATGTATGTGTGTGCACATGTATATATGTGTGTGTTTGCGTTTGCATGTGTGTGTGTGTGTGTGTGTGTGTGTGTGTGTTTAGCAGGTTGGTTTAGTGGAAAGTGTAATTTGGAGCCTGTTTTTGTGGCTCCTGTTGAGGCAGAAGATATGCCCTGATTTTACAGCATCACATGTATTCATAATGCAACAAAACAGTAGGAAATATTGTACACTTTAACGGTATGAAAAATGTAATGAAGAATCAGCATAATTTCCCTGCAGCGATAGATGCTTCCCTCAGGAGACCCCCTGAAGCAACTACGTGATATATTTTGAAAGGATTTATACTTAAATACAATGTACGTGATTATTTATTTAGTCTAGATTAGAAGATGATAACAGCATTTATTCATTTATATTCCTGTATCTGCCATTCACTTCAGGCAACTGCTTTTATTACACTAGTCTGGTTCATTCAGGAACATAATGCTCACGATTTAATCACCATAATCACTATAGTGACTATAATCACTGTCAATTTGAACTCGCTTCCATTTAATACGGGGTGAATACGTTTTTCTAGGAAGTACTAAAGTCACCTTTATTTATACAGCGCTTTTTACAATACAGATTGTTTCAAAGCAGCTTTACAGAGATAACAGGAAAATAATGCTACAAAGTTTGTTTCTATAAGAAGATAGCGTCACAGCTTAAGTAGCCTAAGTTCAATGTTCATTTTTGTTAGTTCATTTGCATATATATATATATATAGATCATCGTCCAACTCAGTTCAGTTCTCATCATATAATGGTGTCAATGCAGCAGATCAATAATATTGCTGAATATTAAATATCACTAAGGATAAAGAAAATATATAGACATTGACTTTTAATAAGAGGAGCAGTGCAATGTTTTGTCCACATGGGGGTGCTATAAATGCTCTAGTGTTTTTGACAGGCTCTCTCGTGTGAGAGACACAGTCAGATGGACAGCAGCAGATCTGGGGTCAGTCTAACTGAACAGATGGGTCATGCCTTACTGACTCTTGAGCTGGTAATCTGAGCGGACAGACGCACAGCAGGCCCAGACCAACTACTAGACTATTTGTTCAACTGTACAGAATTTGGAAGTGTTGCTAACCCTGCTGGAGGATATTTGATGTGGAGACAAAATGATTATTGGCTGGTTAGGTATTGTTTCTTTTGGCTGTGGGCTGTTCTTATAATATTTGGTTAACGTTGAATTGGTCTAAACTTAACGTTAACTGTCTACCGAAGGCCACATACAGTGGATAAAAATGGCTTTTAATCGAAAACCCTGCCTCTAAGGAGTGTGTAATTCGCTGGAATATAGAATTAATCAGATTTTGTGGCAAATTAAACTAAATGAGCCAATGGCATTGTCGTTTCCTGGACAGATCGGACCACCGCTCCTCTGGGATTTATTGCACACTGAATCTCACTGTCTGTGTTTTTTTTTTTTTTTTTTTTTTTCACAAGCTCCCCCTTTTTTTTTGGAAGAACCAAAATAGAATTTTCCTTCAGTTCTTCAACCCAAGTTTCCTGAGGCAAACTCTCGCTTTCTCTCTAGATGTCAGGAAGAGAGATTTATACACACGTTTTTCTCTGTTCACGTAAGATGTGTCACTAAATAACTTACCATGTCAACGATACAGACAAGACTATTTCATTCAGAGCTTTACTTGCCTTGTGTGTGTGTGTGTGTGTGCGCATGAGAAATGGCTTCGAAATACTTTTCAATCTCCGGATTTATCCACACAAAGCTTTTTGAAAGTCTGCAATGTTCAGTGCTTTTACTGTACGCCAGCGACACATCGAGATGAAGAGATTACACCCAACATCCACATGAGAGAGGGAAGCCCTGAGGGAATTTTCCCATCTTCCCTGTCATGTGGGATCAGCTTTTACAGTGGCTCGGATCATAACAACCCTCATGCATTTTGATATAAGAGATCTGGCCCATTAAAAGGAAGTGCTGGTCATTTGCACAATAAAATGATGTCATTGCTTTACCGCATATACTGTTGGATTGCAAGCCAAAAGTGGATCCCATGTCTGTTTTGATGGGTTGTGGACGGCAGGGAAAAACAATCCCAAATGCATTTTTCCAATATCTGTTGTTGACGTCAATTTTTTTTTTATTTACTTTATTTTATTATTTTATTAGAATTGAATGATCTTATCTTATTATCTTTTTTATTTTTTTGTTTACATTTTTTTTTTATAAATCTGACTAAATCTGGCTCTGTAACTACAGTAGTGGCCAAAGGATGAAAATTGACACCTTTATTCAAATATTTCATAAGCATATTTTTGTAGTTGTGCTTGAAGTCAATAGTTTTATTTGTGATATTAACGCAAATGCCAAAACATGATTTTTCTCCAGGCTGACATACAAATAAATTATGAACTCATGCAAAAACAAGAGAGAACCAATGAAATATTAATAACAGTTCTATGCTTTATTGTTTTTATATGCATTTTTTTTCATAGTAAAGTGAAACCTGTAGCTTTAGTTTGCCTTTTTTTGCCACATAATTTTATCAGATAAACACCTTAACCAAGTTAAGTGTTTTGTTTTGTTCTTCCCTTCGAAAAAATATAAAATATGGTTTTAATCAAACTTGTAGAGTCATTAAAACAGCACTTTTGGCCACTACTGCATCTTTAGCTCTTCTTAAGATATCTTTATCAAATCATTTTGTCCTGGTGTAACTGAACCTTATTCGCAGAAAAGATGCACATATCGTGAGCATATCTGCAAACAAACATAATTGCTTCATCGTTCCCCATGTGGGCTCGCCTTTTTTGGTCTTCCTGTGCTTATTATTTATTGTTTGAAATAATCAAATTGAAGAAACATGTGTGGAGTTGAGTGGATCGCTTGAAAAAAAAATGAAATTATGGAGTAATGTGCTTGCAAAATTGAATCATGCTGTCATAGAAACAAGGATTTAGGATGTTTAGAAAGGCACAATTATTGTTTGCTGGGACGGATTTATGAAAATTGTAGACTGCAGTTTTAGACAAAGCAAAAGTTTGAAGTATTTTACCTCACATGAATGTTTCATCACAGCATGAACAACAAACACAGCTACAGAGACCAGGTTTGTGTAAAACTATTACAGTCAGCTATTAAAAATAGCTGATTATTGCAATGCAATGTACAGTACATAGTTTACAGTACAAGTTTATTCATATTTTTGTTGAGCTACACATGGTTAACTATAATGCCTATGCTTTACAATCTGAAGAAAACTGCTTTTCTTCTCAAACAATATTTCATACGCACAAATCTCTCCTGTTTTAATGAAGCAGCACATTGTTGAAAAGTTAAAGTCTCAGATGAATGTCTACCTGTACATGCATCACATTAGCGTCCTTGACTTTCTTTCATGGGAGAAAAGCATTTGTTCTGCCTGAGCTGACGGTCCTTGAGGGACTATTTCCCGAACGCCTTTTCATTTTATCACTATTAGCTCTTGGAGGGCATTCGGTTGCTGGAAGCAGTTTTGAGTATTGCCCATGGGCTCTGTGATGCACGGCCAGCCTTTTGGAAGTGTTTTTGCAAGGCTTAAGCGTTAGGAAAAGCGCACTGGCCCGCATCAGTCCTCATGGGTGCGGATAGGGATGCAGGGAGGACGAATCGAACGACAACACAAGTTACTGCGTTTGTTAGCACCGATGTGTCATGAGTTCGAAAAGGCAAGTGGTCATTACATCATGAATGACGCGATCTTGTTGTGTTTCTGCCAATATACAGTATTAGGAGTTCAGACAATATGAAAGATTAAAATATGAAAGGTTATATAGCCTATTGTATCATGATTGCGACAGTTGATATGGATATGTATTTGTTGTGCTTGTATTGATTTCTCATTTTAAACTCTTTTTTTTTTTTATTTCCTTTCCCCCCTATTTTTTTATATACTCTGGGATGGAAACAGGTTTAATACTGTCATTGCATTAGATACAAATATTAGCAAATTCCCAAAAAACATTTATTTTCGAGAAATATGCAATATTCAAAAGTTTTTAAATTTTAAAAAATGTTTTTGAAAGAGTGTCTTATGTTCAACAAGACAGTATTTATTTGATCAAAGACACATTAATATTGTTAAATATTACAGTAATTTTAAATAAATGCTTTATTATATACTCTGGGATGGAAACAGGTTTCATACTGTCATTGCATTAGATAATATTGGCAAATTCCAAATACCACTTATTTCCGAGAAATATGCAATATTCAAAAGTTGTTTTTGAAAGAGTGTCTTATGTTCAGCAAGACTGTATTTATTTGATCAAAGACACATTAATATGATTAAATATTACTATAATTTAAAATAAATGCTTTCTTTATATCTCCAGTCTTCTGTGGCACATAATTGTTCAGAAATCATTTTAATATGCTGATTTGCTGCTCAAGAGACATTTCTTATTTTTTATGTTGGAAACCTTGTGTAAAAAGTCTTTACACACTTTTCAAGCTAAATATTACACATAATAAAAGATTATTAGGTATGAAATGATAAATCAATAGATATGCTATTCAAAATGAAAACAAAAATGTTTTGGGGACATTTTGATTTTCAACTTAGATTGTTTATATTAATGTGATGCACTTGAAGAAAACGGTTAACGCAATGAATGACAAACCTGACACTACAGGCAAAAACACTGTTTTCATGCATCTGTCAATTTTGAGATTTTGGGCTTTTTGGCTTTTCATAAAGTTTTTTTTTTCAGACTAGTGGAATAAAAACATCTAAATTACACTTTTAAGTGTATCTTTTGTAGCACTTTATTTGCGTCTGTAGATAAAAAAAAAAAAAAAAGTTGTTTCAACTTAAAAAAAGATAGTGTTTGTGTTGCCCTAAAATTCTAAGTTTAGTCAACTTGAAATGTGAAGTTGTACTAAGTGACAGCTTGGAAATTTGAGTTGATTTAACTTAAAATTTTAAGGAAATTCGAGCACGAACACTTAAGTTACTTAGGTTGAACGTATTATTTTTTACAGTATCTACATAAAGGCTGTTTTCTCAAAATGAGATTTTCTCAGAAAGCTCAACTTCAGCAGCACTTACATACCCCAAACTTTATAGTTTTATTCCTATCGATATTCTGAAGGATGTACGGATCTATATTCTATCTATATATTGTATTTTTACAAAATGATTTGTTCATGTATGTAATTTGCCTTATTTTATACATACTTTGACTCGAATTTTTGACTGAATTTTGAACCTGGCTTTATCCAAAGTTCAGATTTTTGTTCTAGAAATGTATGCAAATTAGTGCAAATTTAATTAGACAATGCCTCATTTGCATATTTAAACAACATTTCAGAAAACTTGTAATACATTTTTTTTTTTTTGTAAATGCAATTCCTAATGTAATCAATCAAAAGTATTATGACATCTATTAGTTAGTGTTTTTACTCTATTCACCTGGGCTGTCTTGCCTTAAGTGTCCAAATTTATTTTGAGACCACCGTATATCCAGTCAGGTGTCTCAATGTGTCACATAACACTGACATTGAGATCTCTCAAGCTCCCTGACTATGTCTTTTCTGGCAGACAGTTCCCAGTGGTTTGTCTATCTCTGTCTGAGATGTTATAAGTATGTGTGTGTGACTGTGTGTGTGTGTGAGTTTATGGTGCAAGTAACTGTGGCTGTTGAAAACTACAGGCTGTCTGTGGTAAAGTCAGCTGGGGTGAGCGAGATGAAAGCTGTGTAGCCCTGGCGTTTTCAGCCCTCGTTTGAGTAAAATCTACACGTAAACAAATTAGGGTCTGAGTGACGGCTTTCCACTCGTCTGATTCCTCTGATGCCTCTGATGCCTGTGGGTTCGGCCCTGTTGGCCCGGGTTAAAAGGCAGCCTGAAGTAGCGGCGTGCGATTTTTGGCCGTCTGCTGCTCCAAAATGAGAATGAAGAAAGAGATTAATTTAACATTTTGGGTATAGCATTTATTTTCCCTTCTTTCGGTCTCCTTCTTGCGACCTGGCAGACAGTAGACAGTAGGTAAGTTGACAAACTCAATACATTCTGCTTAGAAAGTTTGTCCTACTTTGAGCGCCGTGACACGATCTCACGTGCCATCAAAGTAGGTTTTCCTGCTTGAATGTTGATTATTTTCCTCATATTCTCCATTGTTGCGGCTCCTCTCTTCCCAGTCTGTCAGTAACGCTCTGTTTAGTTCCTGTCTCTATGAAGCCCCTCCTTCTGAAAAGCACACTGTGCTCTGATTGGTCGGCTGGAGCAGTGTGTTGTGATTGGTCGAGCGCTTCGAGTGTGTTTAGGAAATGTCCCGCCCCTTACCATAACCGCCAGTTTAACACACTACTAACTAACTCAACCAGGCCCCGCCCCTTTATTCTGCATATTAATTATTTAAATGAGGAATATTGTGACGTGTTTGTTCCTGGAAGAAAACTTAAATGGATAGTTCACCCAAAAATGAAAATTATAAAATTATAATTTAAATAATTTACTATAATAAATTAAAATAATTTTCATTTTTGGGAGAACTATCCCTTTAAGACTATAATGGAGGCGTTTCAGGGAGAACACTGACACTGATATAGAGAAGAACTAAGAGCTTACGAACAGCAACATTACACACTAAAGAAAGATGAACATGTAAAAAAGCAGAATAAGAGTCCTTTAAAAAGTGAAGCTGGTTGGAATGCGCGTGAGAAAGAGGGTGTTAGGGTGACGGAAGAGAAAAGGGTTGCGCCTCCATCGGGCGCAGTCTTGGCAGACGATCTCGGCGTGACTGATGAGACACATGCCATCACTGACACTGGGAGGAGGAGACGTTTATGGGAAAGATCATCCAGTTGTGATGTGCTGGTGCCAGACGCAGGGTAAATCTCTCCCGGTCGTGCCCACGCTCTCACCGGCTGTGACGTCATGCATTCTTCTTCCTCTCGTGTTCATGCCGACTCCTAATTTGGGCACAGACTCCTCATCTGATGAGACACTCTTATGATTTAAACCATCTTCTGTTACCATTCACATTGGCTGTGTCCGTTCTCTCTCTCTCTCTCTCTCTCTCTCTCTCTCTCTCTCTCTCTCTCTCTCTCTCTCTCTCTCTCAATTTTTTTTTTTCAATTTTTTTTTCAACATTTTTTTCTCTTCTCTCTCTCTTTCTAAGCCAGTGTAGGTAGTTGGCATGAAATACTTTTTATCTTGCTATACTCCATCTAATCACTTATCTCTTTTTCTTAAACTCAAATTGAGCAATTGAGCAATTTATTAAGTTATATTTATTTAAGATATTAAATTTATTTATTTAAGAATATACATATATAGTTTGCTTAAGTTATATATTACATTAATAAATAGATAAATATTTATTGTGTATTTGTACACACACACACACACACACACACACACACACACACACACACACACACACACACACACAACACACACACACACACACACACACACACACACACACACACACACACACACAAACACACACACACACACACACACACACACACACACACTGTTCAAGAGTTTGGGGTCTGTAAGTTTTTTTATGTTTTTGAAATAAGTCTATGCTCACCACAGCTTCATTTATTGGATCAAAAATACAGTTGGAACGGTAATCATGTGAAATATTATTACAATTTTATATAGCTGTTTTCTATGTGAATATATTGCAAAATGTAATTTATTCCTGTGATCAAAGCTGAATTTTCAGCATCATTACTCCAGTCTTCAGTGTCACATGATCCTTCAGAAATCACTCTAATATGATTATTATCAATGTTAAAGTTGAAATTAATTAAAATTATGTTTAAACATCTAAGCCTACATGTCTGCTTTAAAATTCATCAAATTCATCAGTTAACACTATTGTTGAGTATTTACTGCCCGTTTCCAACCGTTACAAACAAGTAACCAATAATAAAAAAAAAAAAATATATATATATATATATAAATACCACCTGGCTGAAGCGAGTGTTGACACGTCACGGAGTAATATGGTTTGGAGACGTGTGTTCGGTTGCTCAAACGCTCAAGTTTTATTCTGTTTACTGCTGGTGGAGAATGAAATGGCTAGAATTTATTCACACATCTACTATTGAATCCAGCGTATTATCAGCGCTCGGATTCGTTTCCATTCGTCAGTCTGTGAGGTAAACTAAACGCTATTGGCTATTTTGAAAAGGGGGAGGAGCCATTCAATATGCCCCGCCTTAGCTTCCCGTTTCAGTGGAAATTACATCAAACAAAAGCGGCCCGTTCCAAGGCACTTCAGTGGGGCTTTAAGGGATACAATTATTGACTTAAATATTTTTGTGGAAAGTATATTTTTTATGTTAAAAGTTTTTCAAATGCCATGTTACATGTCAACTATCCAAATACACGACTGAATAACCAGTGTACACGACTCCATATTTCTCTAGTAAGTATATACTTTTTGATACAGAAGGACAGTGTTTTTGCAATTAAGTCGTTTTTTTTTGTAAATAAATATAGCGGATAAGATATAACACTCCTCGTTCTTGCTCTTGGTTTGTATATTCATTCAGTTAATGTTACACATGTCAGCTATATTATCCTCATTCTGTTTATTCTTTGTGATTAATGTAGTTGAACACTGACATTAATCTTGTTTTTTATTCCTATTTTTTCCCCCTATAAAGCCAGCGAACAAGAAAACCGTCCATTTGCTGGTGCTTTAATGAACACAGAGTCCAATATGACAATCTGAGGAACGTTTTTAGCCTCCAAAGAAGCTCATGGCAAAACTCAAGAACCTTTATTTTCAAGAAGGTTTGGTTTAGATTTATAGTTAGCCATAAAAATAAATTAAACTCTCATCGCACATTCTAACAATTTTACCTGTACGCTAACCCAAAAAAAACAGTATGAAATAAAGGGCTGCTTATATGCATTCTCTCTCTGTGTTTTTAAATTGATTTTTTGTTTTTTCTTCTCAGTTCAGAGGTTTTGATTTTCTCCAGACAAACCCTCGTTTTGAATGTCAGTGCATTTCTTGCATGGCAAGACGTGTTATTTAGTGTCAGTGCTGTTTGAACTTCGAGAGAATGTAAATGCACTGAGATCTTGGCTTATCGTTGGATGTCAACCTTAACTAGTGGCTTAATCTGACTCTCCACAGCTTTCAAGCAGCCAGGCGTAAAAGGAAAGGCAGCTGAGAATGGTTTCCAGATTTATAAAAAAAAAAAAAAAAGTCCCATGGAAGAGAGAATCCTCCAAATGCGGGACCAGATGGCTCCTCTGTTCATGTTCTTGTACATATTTAGTCATTGCGTTTCAAGTGGTGGAGATTTGCATGTTGGTTTTGTGATACCAATGAATATGTTTTTGATTTGCATTGAAGAAAAAAAATGAAGAGGAAAAAAAATCTGTCCTGTAGTGACTCATTCTCTCTCTATCTTAATGACTTCCAGGAGAAAAGATCCTCCTTTAACCTTAAATCATTTTAATCAGCTTGTCTTTCATGGGAAGTGCCTGATCTTAGATGGTGATTTGTTATAGGTTAAAAGCCGCTCCCTGTTGTCCTCTTGAAAGCCATCGTTTGTTTTGTGGCTAACAAGTGATTTACAATTAAAAAATGAGTTCAGCTACTCTCCTCAGGTCAGGTTTATGTAAAATTCAGTGCATGCATCTATAGTTTAAATCAACGTTCAGTGTATAAAGAGAAATAAGCAGTAATTCCTTGCCTTCCACATTATTCTTATACTTATTCATTAATGTAATTGCACTAGATGACTCAAGTCTGTTTCATTAGTTGTCTTGTGTACTGCTCTATTTACACTGATGTTGATTTGAACAGAAAGGCTTATATTTAAACATGACATTATTGTTATATTAAAATGAATATGAGACAGAACGGATTATGCTTTAATTTGATATTATCATTATTATATATTATATTATTATTATAGAAGTTACACAATATATTGGAATCACTAACGGTATCATATTTTTCTTTACTTGTGCCATTGTCTAGCACTAAGATTACAGATTTAAAAACCCTTTAAGAGCACTATTCATTAAAGGAAGCTTTCTAGTAATAGAGATTACACTTATATTATAATAAATAATAGTTGTCTGTATTTCACATCGTGTATTATATATAAATTCATTTATGCATCCTTGGTAATGTATATGTTATGTTATTCTGTTACATTTTTATTCAACAAAAATCTTTTCTTTTCTTTTTTTTTCATTGGCCATGTATCAGTAATCTATAGCTACAACATGAACATAATTTTCAGATGATTGGTATTAGTATGCATCTACAGAAGCACAGTATTTGCAAAGTTTCAGTGGGGTTCTATATAGAACTCTAGTGTTCAATTTTAAAGAACTCTTTGTATGTTCTAGGGGAGAAATGTCTTAAATGATTGCATAATATTTTAATGTTTAACAGGTTATTATTTTTTTCTAGTGATGAAATGTGTTAGCTATGGAAGCTTGTTTCCGCCACAAAATAAAACATTTTAAAAGATAATTGAGACTTTTTATCTCACAATTGCGAGTTTACATCTCGCAATTCTGACTTTATTTCTCAGAACTGTGAGATATAAACTCACAATTGTGAGATATAAAGTCCAATTCTGAGGGGAAAAAAGACGGACTTTTTTTTTTTTTACCTCAGAATAGTTTATATCTCACAATTCTGTCTTTATAACACGCAATTGTGACTATATCATGCAATTCTGACTTTAACTCCCAATTGCGACTTTATTTCTCAGAATTGCGACTTTATATCTCGCAACAATTGCGACTTTATTTCTCAGAATTGCGACTTTATATCTCACAATTCTGACTTGATATATCACAGTTGTGAGAAAAAAAGTCTGAATTGTGAGATAAAAAGTCGCAATTATTATTATTTATTTATTATTCAGTGGCGGAAACAAGCTTCCATAGCTTTTCTTTTGCTTTTCTTTTTATATTTTTTATAGTTTTCATGTTAGCAGACCGTTTAATTCATAAAATGGAAATGATTAATTAAAACTAAATCCATAAAATAAAAAAAAGCTCTATGAAGTGCCTGAACATGATGTTCCTGGATGTGGAACAACATCCTTTTTGATTCTGGAGGAACATTGCAATCAACCAATCAGATTTGAGGGATAGATTTACAGTTTGATGTCAAGTTTAGGCTTCTACATTCACATATCGTTTCCCTCTAATTTTAGGTATATCTTATGGGTGAGTGATAGGGTTAGGACTATGTGGCTACACTTTATTTTAAGGTGTCATTGTTACAGTGTAATTATATTTTTATATAAATTCCAGTGACCAAAAGCACATGATAAGAACCTTTTAAGGTTCTATATAGAACCTTTTTGTCGTATATTTAAATACTTTTTTAACTACACAAATGTTGTTAGTGGTCTGAACCTACAGTTAGACCTGAAGATTGAGGGGAAAGTGGATCTAGGCTCATAGGGGGCTCAGACGCAGCTATTTATAAAGTAAAGCAATTATTTCGCTTCTTTTTGAGTGCAGTTTTGGAGCGCCTCTCTGTCAGTCTCTGTTGGCCAGTGGCTTGATTGGTCCTGCTCGGGAATAATTGCCTGTTAAAGTGTTTGGGAGGCAGGTGTGTTATAGTCTGAACTCAGCTCTGAATCAGCGCTGTGTTCTTACACAGTAGGCTCCTGTAAAAAACAGCCATCTGCACAAATATGCAGAGTTTTTATTAGTGTACGCTGAGAATTAGCCTCAGGAAGGGACAGACTGGACAGGTTAGTGACGCAAGGGTCACGCCGTCATTCATTCCAGCTTCAAATGAATCGACACGTGCACAGCAGTTTTAGATTATCTTTCTAGTTTGAATTCAACATGCTTGTTGTCAAATCCAACTTATTTAATGTACACCAGTAAAGATTACATTTAAGCATTGGGGAGAAACTAACTGAGAGTGTAAATGCTCATATGTTGCTTTGAAAAATCTGATTCGTTCATGTGAATGAACTGATTAGTCACGATTTAGCTTTTAGATCTTTTTATTGTGAAAAACTCCAAGATGAGCATACATTCTAAAAATGTGCATAAAAATATATGTATTCAGTTGAGGTGTATACATTTTTTTTTATTTGATAAGAAAACATGCAAATAGACTACGATGGAAACACATTTACCAAATAAATACCTCGATGCGCAACAAAAACCTCATGTGACTTTGCCTCAATGACTGTGATTGGATAACCGGACTAACCAGCGGACCAATGGCATCGCAGCGTCTCAAATGTTGGTTTGGTGGCTCTGAAACGTCAAAGTCTGTCATCAGAATGATTTGGTTTAAAGGGGTGGTATGATGCCCTTTTCACAAGATGTAAAATCAGTCTCTGATGTCCCCAGAGTGTGTGTGTGAAGTTTTAGCTCAAAATACCCCACAGATATTTTTATATAGCATGTTAAAGTTGTCACTTTTTGAGGGTGAGCAACAACGCACTGTTTTTGAGTCTGTTCCTTTAAATGCAAATAAGCTGCTGCTCCCGGCACAGTGGGCGGAGCTTCAACAGCTTGTATCATTTTACCTCACACACACATGCACTGAACATTTCAAAAACTTTTAGCCTTTTATGTTCAAACCGGAGTCAGGCAATGATGGAGAGACTCAAGAAGAAGTGACAACATGTAGAAGCAACAGGACATTTCTGAATGGTTAGTCATTGATTATCTTCTAGTCATTGATTAGCATATTCTGTCATGATAATATATAAATCGTGTTCCGGGGGCGGGGTTTATGTAAATTCTAGGGTTGGTGATGTCACTAACCCGGGAAGAATGTGGTGTAGTCTCTACCAGCCGTTTGTTGTAGTCCTTTGTAACGGGGTTTAGATGTTACGGGAAGAAGGAGGCGGGAACCGGCGAACATTCAACAATATTTAATAAATAAAATACACAAATACAATAATAAAAGTAAAAGCCAGCAGCCCCTCACGGACGACTGCTGGCGACACAAACAGAAACAAAACATGAACTAAAAATCAGGCCTGTCCTCTCTCGCTCTTCACTGTCGTCGCTCCTCATTTATGCCTCCGCTCCTCCGTGAGAGATGCGAGACCGGTGCGTCTCACAGGTGTAGCTCATCATAATCACGCCACCGGCCTCGCGCCGTCCTCCCACGGCCCTCAGCCTCGTCCTGCTCGCCACATACCCCCATCGCCCCTCGCAGGCCGGGGGGTACCACCGAGGCTGCGCCTACTCCCCCCCCCCTCCCCGGGGGGACCGATCACGGCGGCTGCGGTACCTGGGGGTATGGACAGACGAGGCGAGAGTACAGGAGACGGAAGCATGAGGAGCGACAGAGACGAGAGAGGGGAGAGAGGAAAAAAACAACAACAACAAAAAAAAAAAAAATCTTGATCCGGTTCCCGGACACACTGCCGCTCGGTCCTCAACCAGCTGAGAGTCACTCGCGGTGCCATGCGATGGTACTGGACATCCGTTGGGGGACGGCTCGACGCTCCTCCGCCTCCTGGCGGACGGCGATGGCTCCTCCTGTCGAGGGCAGCCGGCAGCGAGCCTCCCGTCCCCTGCTCCGCCCCCATCATGGCCGACGGCAACAGGCTCCGGCCCACGGCGAACGGGAGCGACTCCTCCGCTCCCTCGCGGATGGCAGCCATCCCGTCCTCGATCCAGGAGGACGGCAGCGAGCTCTCCGTCCCACCTGATCTTCTTTCGATCCAGCACCATCGCCTCGGGCAGCAATCGGCGGCCGACACTCCCTCGTGCTGCCCGACCTCCTCAGCACCGCGATTCCTCCCAGCAGCGAGGGCTCTCCGACAGCGTGTCCCTCCTTCTTCCCGGGTTTCGGCACCAATGTAACGGGGTTTAGATGTTACTGGAAGAAGGAGGTGGGAACCGGCGAACATTCAACAATATTTAATAAATAAAATACACAAATACAATAATAAAAGTAAAAGCCAGCAGCCCCTCACGGACGACTGCTGGCGACACAAACAGAAACAAAACATGAACTAAAAATCAGGCCTGTCCTCTGTCGCTCTTCACTGTCGTCGCTCCTCATTTATGCCTCCGCTCCTCCGTGAGAGATGCGAGACCGGTGCGTCTCACAGGTGTGGCTCATCATAATCACGCCACCGGCCTCGCGCCGTCCTCCCACGGCCCTCGACCTCGTCCTGCTCGCCACATCCTTAAAAAGGCGATTTCTTTAAAAGCATATATCTCCCTTTGCTTTGAACTTTGAGCGTCGTAACTTTGCAGATGTTGTTTATGATCAAACAGCAACATTACACACTAACTAAAGTTAGAAAAAGTCAAATCATGATCAACCACCGCTTTAATTCCCTCTGAAGCATCTCACACGATTGCGTTCACAAACACCAGCATCCGAACGTCAGAGAACATGACAGCGTTTATTGTGTTTCGTCTGACGCTCTGAAACAAACTCATTTATGATGGAGGGAAAAACAGCCAGATTGCATCAACTTTTTTCTCCAATTTCCCATGAAGCGATGATTTTGTTCTCTTGAACACGTGGGATGGAAACGCTGCTTTATTCGCAAATGTTTTATGCGACTTTGGCAACTTTGAATGCAAACATGGCTTTTGATGGACAGTCAAGAACCCAACTTCTTTTAATTATTGCTTTCGTTGTATAGAGGTCTCTGGTTGCTGACCAGCCTATGATTATGTGATCACATTATCATATGCAGAAATAAAACTGCTTGTATGATGTTTGTTTCTCCTGTTGTTTTTTTGACAGGCTGAAACACAAACCGAACTGAAGACAAGAATCCCGAGGTCACTAATGATTTTCTAGTGCACTTACAGAAAAGCACATTAGGGTAGTTGAGGAAGTGTCTCCGTTTTCTATAATGAAACCACAAATTGAAGTCACAATTTGAGAATACTTTCCTCGTGGTCCAGACACGGTTTTCTAACCCTCTACAGTATCAGAATAATCAGACCCATATGATCGCAAGAACCTGCCATGCTGATATGATGTTTGATGCTTTTTTATTATTATTATTTTTAGTCTTACAAACTAGATTCCTCAAAACGTCAAAGATCTTCTGAACTGGAAATCAAACATATTTACATCATTGTAATATTTTGTGTGCCGTATGAAAGATCAGAGCAATATGTTTGCAGTTAACGTCTGACTTTTGAATGTTATTGCCGTGTTTAGTAAATGCAGGCTCGAGTGTGCGGTAAATTTAGCTTTGTTTAATGTTCAGTGGCTTTGATGTGTTTCACGCAGAGTTGCATTGCCTCCGAACATGAACTAAATGGCGTGAGGATCCTGACTGATCTCCATTGTTTTGCATTATTAATTGCCGTTTTGTTGCAGTGTTGTTCTGGAGCTGTAGTTTTAATTATCTGCTTTACATATAAATGACCTTGCAATAAAATGACTAATTGAGTTTTTTTGACGTTTGAGTAACCATATGTCTTTTCATGTGGCTTTGGGAGCTTCAGAAACATGTTGGAAAATGACAAGGCTTTGCGATACTATAAACCAACCACTTGAAGAGAAGTTTCTAATGTGAGGAATGTAAACTATTTTAACAATGTTTAGAAATGCATAATGGATGTCACTGCAGGGTTTGTGTGAGATTTGCCGTTACTGGGATGGTCTTGGGGGGAGATATCGGTTTAAAAGTGCAGTCTATCACCATCAGGCTTGTGATGAGAGACTTTAGATTACAGACAATAAGGCATTTTTAACAGTAATTGTGTCAGAGTTACCGTGGCCTCACTTAAAGGGACAGATCACCTAGAAATTACCATTCTGTCGTCAGTTCGTCACAAACAAACATGGCTTCATTTCATATGTGCAATATAAAAGGAGACATTTTGAAGCGTTTTAATCTTCATAAAGCACCATAAAAGTATTTCACACAACGTCCGATGCAATACAATAGAACTTTAGAGCAAAATAAAGTAGTTTTTCATTGATAATGTGTCACTTTATGTCACATTGCACTAAAAAACCCCACTTTCCTCTCACATTTGTAGCATTGGGAATTCAAACAGTTTATCAGAATGAAATGATTCAAATAATGATTCACAGGTTCATTTGATTCGTCCCTTCTTCATTTTTTGGTAGCAAAATTTGTAGCAACATTTCATTGATATAGTTGTTCTGACACTTTCTGCCGTGTTCATAAAAAAAATACTCATTCTGGATGGATGGCTATACTAATCCAAACTGCGGACGAGCTGGGAAGCCTCCTGAGAAACACTGAAGGAATATACAGTAGCCATGCCAGCCTTTCAGATGAGAAGCACATTTAATATTTACAGGTGCCTCGCCACACACTGCAGTCTCAAAACCCCCATATCATGTCACACACTTCCCTCTGCACTACTTTCTGCCTTATGTTCGCAGAGGGTGAAACACAACTTCACACACACGCAGCCTGGCGCCTGGGGACCGAATTATCTCAACACATGCCATCTAAAACCACCTCTGCTGCATCTTACTCGCTTTTGGGGAATACAGACTGTCTTTTTATTTATTATTATTATTATTATTTGTGTTATTTATTCATGCCTCTGTTTATTTATTTATAAATGGCAGGCTGAGTGTACACTAGACTGTTTTCTGTTTTACTCGCGTCCCAAAAGCCGAGTTAATGCCATGCTGGCTGAGGATCTGTATTTCACATTAATAATACCAGCACTCAGTGCTTTATGGGACTTGTGTGGAACATCGCCAGTACCAGTGCAGTCCTGTATATGTACAGTAGTAGAAATCTCTGAACATCAGTGGCCAGTATTGGGGAACTAACTTAAAGTATGTTGCCTATGAGAAAAAATTATATTATGAGAAATATTATATTTTTATTTTTTTTATTTTTACCTTGGATGCATGTTATTGTAGGAGACAAAATTAGGAACCTTTAAAATAGAATAATACGGCAGTGTTGCCAAGTCTGTGGTTTTCCTGCAGGATTAAGTCTGCTTTTACACTTGGTTTATTTGTATTTTATTTGATATCAATGCAAGTTGTGTGTGTGTGTGTGTGTGTGTGTGTGTGTGTGTGTGTGTGTGTGTGTATTTGTATAATGTATTTGTTTCTGTTGCCAAACTGTTATTTATTACGTTTTTTAAAATGATCTAAATGATGGCGTTACTTATTTTATTAGTTGTATTTGGTGGATAACATTATTTTATTTGATTGTAGCATTTTGAATGTAATGCTTTTCTTTTTATATTTTTTATAGTTTTCATGTTAATTTTAGTTTATTATTATAGACAGTTAACTTATAATAATTTTGTTGTCTGCTTTTGTCATTTTATTATTATGTTTAAAAATGTATTAGGCCTATTATTTATTTATTTATTTTTAGTTGATTTTAGTTTTTCTTTATTTCAAGTTAGTAATTTTATTAACTTAAACTTATTTCAGATTATTGCTGAGGCAACAGTTTAAGTTCTTCAACTAATCATATTTTTTCAGCTTTTTTTTCCATTAACAGGAAAGTTTTTAGTTTTAGTTAACAATAATAACTTAGTTAGATAGTTTAATGCTGTCACAATTTAGATCATCATTTTTGGCAGATAAATATTGTAATTGCATAAATTTGATGTTTTTATATTTTCTACACTATTTTTCTAAAGTTTGGTTCTTTTGATGAATAGAAAGTTCAAAAGAACAGCATTTATTTTACATGATTATTAACGTTTTTACTGTCACCTTTGATCAATTTAATGCATCCTCGCATCTTACTGACCACCAACGTTTGAACGGTTCATTAAATAGCATCATTAACTACTTACTTCTTTCAAAAGAGTAGCTTGACTTTTGTTGAATTACGAGTAGCTTGTCTCTTGGCACGGTATAATTTCAAAGTAGCTTTCCAAACACTGCCAAAGCCTTTTGTTGGTCCCTACGTAGACCTGTCTTTACTGTCTGAAATGGACAAAAGGGATAGAAAAAGGAGAAAATGGTATGTCCCTGCCTTCATTTGTCCAAACATCTCAACATGGTGTCCTCCTTTCAGCTCACTGGAGCCTCGTGATGTGAATTTCATTTATCATACGAGTAAATGTGTCTGCTTCCATCTGCCTCACGCTCTGGAAAAAAGGAGCCAAACATGAAGAAAGAACAACAGAGCAAAATTAAAGACCTCTTCTACCAGAATACTCATTTGTGCCGGCTCATCTGCATCAGCTTTGGCTTCTCGATAGCTACTTGTGCGAGGCGTTTAATAGACAGCGCTGTTCAGATCAGATCCATCAGAGGTGAAGAGAAGAGAACAGCATGCTGGGTAATGTGTCTCAAAGCTGTTTTTACAGGGACTTTCTCTTTCTCCTCAGGAGCATCTGGCGTTTGCATGTGCAAGAGCATCGGCCCATGACCTGAACCGCTCTGAGCAATAATGAAGCACATCGTTGAGTTGCATTATCATCAAAGAGCGCCTTGTGTTGATTGCGATTAGGATGACATTGAGCGTCATCTGTATTGCCATGCTCAGTAATAACTCTCAGCGGTCGCCACAGCTCTAATGAGTTCATCTTAACACCAACAGACATGGCTAATTATTTATGCTGCTGAGAGCAAAGTATAACATTAATCTTGGACCGATATAAAAGAATTGATCTGTGTCCAAATACGAGTTAAGGTTGAGCTGAGAACAATTTTTCATTAAAGGTTAGTCTACTAACACCTGTAGACTGTCTCTACTACGAATGATACAAAGACTATCTCTATGGGTGAGTCACTGAATCGTTCAGTCCCATGATTTGTTCAAAACACTAATTCATTCAGGAATTAAATGAGCGACTGTCTTTGTAAATGAGTTTTTGAGTCATTCACTCAGTAATTGTCTTTTTGAGCAAGTCATTGAATCAATCAGTCAAGTGATTTGTTTAAAACACTGATTCATTCAGGAATTAATCAATTAAGTACTGTCTTTCTAAATGAGTTTTTGAATCATTCACTCAAACGATTCATTCAGGAACTAATGTAGTTGTCTCTATGAGAGAATCATTGAATCATTCAGTCAAATGATTTGTTTAAAACACTGATTCATTCAGGAATTAATCAATTAAGTACTGTCTTTCTAAATGAGTTTTTGAATCATTCACTCAAACGATTCATTCAGGAACTAATGTAGTTGTCTCTATGAGAGAATCATTGAATCATTCAGTCAAATGATTTGTTCAAAACACTAATTCGTTCAGGAATGAAACGAGCGACTGTCTTTGTAAATTAGTTTTTAATCATTCGCACAGTAATTGCCTTATTGAGCAAGTCATTCAGTCATTGAATCATTCAGTTAAATTATCTGTTTAAAACCACTGATTCATTCAGGAATGAATCAAGTGACTCTTTCTAAACGAATTTTTGAATCATTAACTCAAACGATTCATTCAGGAACTAATGTAGTTGTCTCTATGAGAGAATCATTGAATCATTCAGTCAAATGATTTGTTCAAAACACTAATTCATTCAGGAATGAAACGAGCGACTGTCTTTGTTAATTCGTTTTTAATCATTCGCACAGTAATTGTCTTTTTGAGCAAGTCATTGAATCAATGAATCATTCAGTTAAATTATTTGTTTAAAACATTCATTTAAGAAACAAGTGACTATTTTTCTAAATTAGTTTTTGAAGCATTCACTCAAATGATTCATTTAAAACATTGATTCGTTCAGGGACTCAAGTGGTTGTCATTTATGAGCGAGTCATCATTCAGCCAAATAATTTGTTCAAAACACTAATTCGTTCAGGAATTAAACAAGTGACTGTCTTTGTAAATTAGTTTTTGAAACATTCACTCAGTAATTGTCTTTTTGAGCAAGTCATTGAGTCATTGAATCATTCAGTCAAATTATTTGTTTAAAACCACTAATTCATTCAGGAATGAAAAAGTGAGCACCTTTGTAAGTGAGCATTTTGAAGCATTTACTCAAACAATTCATTAAAAACATTAATTTATTCAGGGACTAACACTAATTCAATCAGGAATGAAACAAGTGTCTGTCTTTGTGAATATGTTTTTGAATCATCCGCTTAAACGATTCATTAGAAAAACTGAATTACTAAGACATGGATCAAGTAATTGTCTTATTTAAATCATTCACTCAAAACACTGATTCATTCAGGAACAGAATGAGTGATTGACTCTGTGAGCAAGTCTTTGTGTCATTCAGACAACTCGTATGAATACATCACACTTTTGTTCGTGTGATACTGTATTTCAAAATGTTCACCACAATCAAGCATTTTTTAAATATATTTTCAAATCCTTTTATATTTAAATCAAAAAATGTACAGTAATAGCCTATGGTGATTCATCTCAGAGTTGAATGGTTTGCTTCAAAGCTTAAAGCTCCTTAATGAGTTTCAATACCAGTTTATTTCCATAGTTCACTTTTGATATTCTACAAATTTTAAGTAACTTTGGAATTACATGTCAACTTATAACCCGAACCAAAGAGTCAACTAATACTCTAATGAGAGTTAGTTGACGTTTAAACCCTATTCGGACAGGAGTAGTTTAACATGGAGAGCTGGGTAAAGTAATTATTACCAGAGCTTCTCTGTGATTTTAGTCCCGTCCAAATGTGCATCTCAGTGATCATCACGGACAATGTCAGTAAAGATTACGGCGACTTTTACCTTCAGTAAAAAGGTCCAGAAAAATGACCTCACACTGTAAAAAATGATCGTAATTTTAACGGTAAAAGACTGTAAAAAATGCTGCAGTGAAAAACTGTTAATTGGTTAACAGAAAGTTTCAGTACTTTATACGGTAAATAACTGTGATAGATCTAACGGTACATTTAATGTAATTTTACTGTAACATACCGTTAAATTTACAGTTTTTGAAAGTGAAATAACAACTCATTGTATAATTTACAGTGAAAAAACGTAAATTGACATTCCCACAATTCCCTGTGACACTTCACATTTGATGTATTTTTGTTGAAATAACTATATTTGTTTCTTCATAGTTTTCTTCGTTTTTTTCTAATCAGTTATGTACATTAGGGGTTTATGTTACATTTAATGTTGTTAAATTAATGTTTATTGCATTTTTAAAATTTCATGTGTTGATGGTGTTTAATGTTTGTGTGAATGACACTGTGCAGCTTCTATATATATATTAACTTTCTTGTGGAAGAACTGCTTGTGTTGAGCTTTGATTGATCATGTGACTCTCATCACTGCTGTGATTGGTGGTTATCAGTGTACAAAACAGATATTAATATTTCAATAGGACGGTAAATTAACATTATATCATATTACTGAAATCCAATGTTAAATATACAGTTTTTTTCTGTAAAAACACCGGGAAGAAATTACTATTTTTTTACAGTATTTTTCCGTTTCTTAACAGAAATTTTCTGGCGCCCCTGCTGCCAGAAAATTGCCGTTTTTTTACGTTTTTTTTTTTTTTACAGTGCAGGTAATGCTAATCCCGTGCGAATAGACCCGCTGTAAATATGTACGTTAATATTTCCTGCTTGAAAAAGCATCAGTTGCGTTCTAGACGCTGGGACGAGTCTGTGGCAAAACTCATGTGTTTCACACACACCATTCAGATCAGAAAGAAGATCGACAGCACTTGTTAGAGGCTCGAAACATCTTTTAGCGTTAGTTAAGTGCCTATTACCAACACACTCCAATCTGAAGTTAATAAATGCATCATTCGACCGGACATGTTTTATATATATAAATATAGGCTATATGTGTTTGCGCACGTGATATCAGGAAGCAGCGTTATACACACATGACGATAGGAGTGACGGCGGTGTGTAAATCGAGTTACTCTCCCACTTTTGCTAGTTTTACTGAGATATCTTATCCCGTGCGAATTAGCCAGGATTAGTTCACCTCAAAATTAAAATTTCCTGATAATTTACTCACCCCAATGCCATCCAAGTTGTCCATGTCTTTCTTTCTTCAGTGGAAAAGAAATTAAGTTTTTTAAGGAAAACATTTCAGGATTTTTCTACACACAATGGACTTCAATGGCAACCAGAATGTTGAAGTTCAAATCAATGCAGTTTCAAAGGGCTTTTTCAAAGAAGAAAATAATAATAATAAATTAAAACAAAGATGTCGGACGATTTTGAAGTTTTCCCTTCCCTACCTTTTTGAACCGGAGCACACAGACAAATAACTTAGAAAGATGACGAGACTCGTGACCTTTCCAACGTGATGACGCAATGACTGGTGTGTCGCAGATCAGCACAAGACGAACAATTGTGGATATTTTTTTTTTTATTTAACCTTTATTTAACCAGGTAAACTGTTTGAGAACCACTTCTCATTTACAAACATGACCTGGATAAAAAGTATATACATTTTTTTTTTTTTTTTTTAGAAAATGACCGATCATTTCGCTAGATAAGGCCCCATTCCTCAGCTGGGATCGTGCAGAGCCCTTTGAAATGCCCAAATCCTGAAATGTTTTCCTCAAAAAACTTAATTTGTTTTCCACTGAAGAAAGAAAGACATGGACATCTTGGATGGCATTTGGAAGAGTAAACTATCAGGAAATTTTCTTTTTGAGGTGAACTGATCCT